>NC_056525.1:116986310-117109149 GCF_019175285.1 Sceloporus undulatus
AATAAATGATTCACCCAGTAAAACAGTTAAAGAAAAGGTTATATCCTTGAATGGCACCATCCATGTGTAAATAAAAAATGGATGTGAAAATCTGTCAACCTCTTTAACTTTCTAAGCATAAAAACAAAAAAATACTCCCCTGCCAAAAAACCCCAAGTAATATGTGCTTGCTATAGTAGATCCAGTGATATAATTCAGGTATCTTCCCTCTTAAAACATAATACACAAAGCTATGAAAAATATATCAGCTGCCATACAAATATGAATACATTCCTGCATTCCCGTAGTGAATTTTTAAGACTGCTTGCAAAGCTTGACAACAGAATTTCTGACAGAATAATGAGGGCTGTCACAGCATTTCAACTAAAATAAAATTTCATGTGAATTTGATGGACCCATCCCACACCTCATTTATAGAAATGTTAAAGAAAGTAGAAGAAAAAAAATTCCAGAAACATGGTATTATTTTGTTTGCAAGTAAGATGTAGTCACAGCCTGAACAAATTGTCACTCAGCAACCTAAATTAAATCATTTAGGTATGGATTATGACCTACTGGGTACTACTTAACTCCCTGACTGTAATCTTGATCAAGTAGCAAAAAGGAATTCTTATCAAAACTCCTGTGCCATTTCGTGGGCTCTGTTTGTCTCAGCATATCACAAGTTATCTGATGTAAAAAGGAGTCTGAAGGTACATAAAAAGGGATTTATTTTCTAAGAAAAAGTCCAAATGTTTTGACCAGAAAATATTTGTGGGGCGTTCCTCCAGGAATGTTAAAAGACAGGAGGGAGATGCATGAAAGACCTTTCTATGTGCCTATAAAGCACATTGAAATCCAGCCTCGTGTAAACATATACTTTTTGTGCTTATGTAAACAGAAAACATTTGTATCTTTTCACTTTATGTCTTGCGTCTATCCTCCATTTTTCATAGCTTCTGCAGAAGGCTGTGCAAATATTTATTAGCCAAAATATGTGGGTGAAAGTTTGTGACTAGCAATAGCAATACAAGTACATTTCTATACCACTTCTCAGTGCACTTAAGCACTCCCTAAGTGGTTTACAAAGTGTAAGCTAACCATCCCCAATATTCAGGGTATTCATTTAACAACCTCAAAAAGATGCAAGCCTGGGTTGAGCTTAAGCTCTTTTGCTGGGATTGAACTGGCAACTTTATGGTTTGTGAGTGAGTGGCTGCAGTACAGGCATTTATAATAATAACTTTATTATGGCCATTTGGCCAGCACAGTATAGGCATTTAACCACTGCACCACCAGAGGCACCAGTAACCCACCCCCTTTAAAATATTCTTAGGTGTGGGACAGACCACTGAAAAACGGTGGCCTGCTGGCACCTGTTTTTCCACCAGAGGGAAGCCTCAGCCGCAAACCACGTGGGTTCCCGCCAATGGAAAAAGAACCCACAGAAAGGGTTGTGCCCAGATATAGTGTAAGGAATGGGCTCAGGAAGTTAACAGGCCTAACTTTTGTGTAGTTCTTTCTTATTTTAGTGGCAATTTGGATTTGGGCAGAAGAGTTTGCCAACTCCTTGGTTTCTTTCTAGTGTGATAACATGGTTGCAATGTAGGTAATCAGCTCTATGTCTTCTAGGTCTCCACGGCTTATCCATTTGCTTAGAGCATTTGTTATGTAGTGCCTCCACTATAATATCTTGTTTATAGCTCTCCATCTGGGTGGTGTGGATAATGGTATTTTGTAGTAGTGCTTCTTAGTTGTTAACTGACCTCAAGTCAAATATGACTCATGGTGACGCTGTGGATGAGACATTTCCAAGACCCCCCTCTCCTCCATTATTCTGTTTAAATGCTATACGTTCAGGCCCATGACCTCTCTAATTGAGTATGGCATGTGGTCTTCCCCTCTTTCGGCTGTGCTCTACTTTCCCTAGCATTATTGTCTTTTCTAGTGTATCATGCCTTTTAACGATGTGGCCAAAGTATGACAGCCTTTGTTTCATCATCTTGGCTTCCAGGAAAAGTTCAGGCTTGATGTGATCAAGGATCCATTTGTATGTTGTTTCTGTTGGCTGTCCACATTATCCTCAGCACTCTGCTCCTGCACCTCATCTCAAATGAGTTTATTTTCTTTCTGTTGGCTTTCTTCAATGTCCAACTCTCACATCTGTACATGGTGATGGGGAATATAATGGCTTGGAGTATTCTAGCTTTAGTGGTCTGTTATATATCTTCACACTTTAGGATCTTGCCTAGTTCTTTCATAGCTGCCCTTCTCATTCCAAGTCTTCTTATTTCTTGACTACAATCTCTGTTCTTATCAATGTTTTATGCAAGGTATGAGAACTAACTATTTTGATTTCCTCATTATCTAGGCTGAACTTATGTAGAACCTCCATTATTTATTTTTATGTTCAGCAATAAGCCTGCCTTTGCACTTTCTTTTTTGACCTTCCTTAGAAATTGGTCCAAGTCTTTGACATTTTCCACTTGTAGTATGGTATCATCCATATATCTTAGATTGTTGATGTTCCTTCCTTCTATCTCCATTCCTCCATCTCCTGAGACCTCCTTGTATGATATTTTCTGCATACAAGTTGAACAGATAGGGTGACAGAATGCAGTCCCTAGAGACCAAGAGAGAAGCTACAATAAGAGATACTGGGAACAATAAATCACCTTGAACAGATGATATTCCAATAGAATTGCTACAATCCAGACAGATTCTAGTGATAACAAAACTATGACAACAAATATAGAACTCTATCTATATAGAATATTAATTTTAGTGATAGTTAAATGATGCCAACTAATATAGAAAACAAAAAGGTGGCCAATAGACTGGAAATTATCAATATACATCCCAAATGATAGATATACATCCCAAACCACAAAAAAGATAGAAAGAAAGGAACACAAAAGACTGCAGCAGCTATAGGACTATAGCATTAATATCTCACGTAAGAAAAATTATGCTCAAAGTTCTGCAGTATAGACTCAGTTATATATAGAGAGAAATCCCAGAGGGCAAGCAGAGTTCAGAAAAAGAAGAGGCACTAGGGATCACATTGCAAAAATACCATGGTTAATGGAGTGTACCAAAGAATTCCAGATAAAAATCAGCATGGACTTTATAAAGGGCATACTGGTTTTTGTCTGGAATTCTTTGATGTACTCCATTAACCATGGTATGTTTGCAGTGCATCCATTCATTTTGACTATAGCAACACCTTTGCATGATCATGAGGAATTATGAGGAATCGTGATAACATGAAACAAATCAATGGGAACATCAGATATTCACACTACTGGTGAGAGAAGCTTCATTTGAAGTGAGATAGATGCATTGAATGAATGTGAAATCAATCTATGATGGAGAGGATCACTACTTGCATGAATATTTATGAGATATCTGAACAAACAAGTGGTCAAGACTCAATGATGATCCTGCAGTTTCTACATTTAAATCAGGATTTTTAAACATGGAAATCTGAGGGCAGTATTTCAGTCTCTTAAAGAACGTGTGGTTGCTTACTGTTACTTGAACCTGTGAAAATCACACACAAAACCCATCTTCATTTTTCACTCCTTCAATGCATTTAAATAGGTTTATAGCATTCTTTTGCAATTTTGATCTTTGTAGGAAGTATTCAAAAGCTGAAATTTCCAAATATATTTACTGCACATGTAAATTTACAGGCTACAAGATATCTAATAGGGTTTTACTGGAAGACACGGTTTCACAAGACTGAGTCTGAGTTTGAGTCAGTTAGCTGATCCAAGGCTGTTGCCCTAATAAAATCCAGACTTGATCAGCTTCTCTAAGCTGGGAAAAACCAATAATGGCTAAAATAATGAACAAACTTTCAAAGACCATCAGTCCCAAAGCTTCCCATAATTAGAAAATAAAAGGGTTTTCTTTTTTCATTCAATATCTAACATGGCCCCCAAGCTAGCAAGGCAAACTTTCCCAGGAAGGGCACTCTACAGTTTAGTTCCTCATGTGATTAGCACAATGAGATCAGGTTGCTTGAAAGAAATTTCCAGTGTATCTCCAGCCTCAATTTCCAAACTTTGGGGCTTGGCTTTTGAGTCAACTGAAATTCTTTGGTGGGCTGCATACGGCCCAAAGGCTATATGTTGTGCAGGCCTGCTTTAGTTGAATTATAAATAATGGGTTGAAGAAGAATTAGGCAGAGCTCCACCATGACTGGGCCAAGAAGCAGATGAAAGTCCTTCCTCCATCACAACTGCCACTGCCATGGCCTCAAAGGGAGAGAAGAAGAGGCAGATATGACTGGGCCCAGAAGCAGGGGCAAGACCCTCTCCCCATCACAACTCACATTACTCTGACCTCGGAGGGAGACAAGAAGAGACAGGCACAGCACCACCATGGCAATGCACAAAAGCAGATGAAACGCTCTTCCTCTGCTCCAAATGCCACTGCCATAACCTCAAAGGGAAAGAAGAAAAAGCTGGCACAGGTACACCATGCCTAGGGCCAGAAGCAGATGAAAGGCCCTACCTTCCATCCCAAGGTCCATTGCCCTTGCCTCAGATAGAGAGAACTGGCAGTATCCACTGGGCTTAATCCCTTTCTCCACTGCCATTCTATTTTCCTTGTGTGTCATGTCTTATTTAGATTGTAAGCGTGAGGGCAGGGAACTATCAAATTAACCATTTGTAAATTACTGGGAGAAACTTTGTGGCTGAAAAGTGGGGTATAACTAACTAACTAAATAAATAAATAAATACTGTATTGGATTGAAGACTAAGGGACTTAACAGACCAGCATTATACACCAATGTGGGAGCAGTGTGGGAGTGTGACATGTGTATAACAGCCACCCCCATGCTGCCAGCAGACCAGCATCATGATGTATGGCCAATCGCATGGCAGGGTGCATCACGGTCCTCCCTTGGTGCAATGTTTAGACATGCTGTGCCAAAGGAGCAGCAAAAAGCCACTGACACAGCGGCAAGGGTGCCTTTTTTTGCCAGCACTAAAAGGAGTGGCATTTTGTCATTCTTTTTAGTGCTGGGAAAGAGCCAGATCGGGGTCATGGTGTGCGGTTGACACATCCCTGATCAGGTGAGGAAAGGGACAACATGGAGCCACTCCAAAGGCGCAGTCTGTTTTCTTCAAGCGTTGTTATTCCAAGCCAGATCATATGTTTACAGCCTCAGCTAATTGAAATTAATCTCTACAGAAATCAATGATACATAATGAATAACTGGGTCCAAAGATTCACTTGGATATTATTGCTAGTTGCTTTATTTTTTATGGTTAACATTTCATTATGTGTTTGATCTTGTGCATCATTTAAGGGACTGTATTTTTAAAGACACACCAACAATACAATAAAGAAAGAAATTCAGCTAACCAAAATTGGGTTCAAATTATGGTCATTATTTTCATATAGCCTTAATTTTTTAAAACTGTCAAATGTCATCAGCAGTGCTAGGTGTGGAACCTAAACCAATAATAATAATAATAATAATAATAATAATAATATAAAATTAAATTAAAAACTCACCACTTCTTTATCAGCAGCTTGCCATTTTCTGAACATTCTGTACAATCACAACTAGAGATCATGACTTGCATTCTGTATTGCAACTACAGTTCATAACTGAGAGTTGAAAATCTGTAACTGCTTCCAACTCACTGATGCTACATAGCCACGATCATGGCTCTATTGCCACATTTAGAACACTTAGAATGTTAAATGATCTAAACTTACATTACTAGAAATCAGCCTGAAAGACAGAGGTCTGTTCAGCTGCCAGTGAGACTGCAACAATCAGAAGCTGTCACAATTCTTTTTTGCATAATTGCTCACTGAAGGGAGGAGAGTGGAAATGTCATGCTCCTGAGGTCCAATCAGCAACTAAGCAGACATCCATCTCTCAGTATGGCTGCTGCCTGGTAAAGTGGATTTTGGGGCTGGGGCTGGGCCGGGAGACATTACTTAATTTTGCACATGTAAGTAAGCAAATGATGCAGAATATGAGATCCCCCCTCATTCTATATACCAAATATACTCACGTATAAGTCTAGAAATTGTAGTAAAAATTGACCCCCCAAGCCCTGAGTTAACCTATCAACGAGTGTACAGTCCACCCTCCCCATACATGGAGGGTCCGTTCCACGCCCCACCCCCCGCATATGGGGAAAAGAGCGTATGCTCAAGCCCCATTAAAAATAATGATGTGTGTATTTACAGTGCAGTGCGGGGCTCATGGTGTGGGCGCGCACCCCATTACTTCTATTGGGGCTTGCCTTCCATGTAAGCTCAGAGCTGCGGAAGGCACGCCTGCCTATGGGGAGGGCCGACTGTACTTTAATTCTTATTTTAAAAAGAACCATCTCCTGGTGAAAGACAAGAGCTTTATCTATTCCTGGGAGCACTGACCCCTCTCTCTTATCTCAGCCTTTAGTATAAACACAAACAGTTATGCCTGCTTGAAATTTTTAAGTTCTTTTGCATTGTTTTCCTTTGCTTCATCTTTTATATCCTTTGTTCCATACCCATAAGTTTCACCATTGACTTATCTACAGGTCATATCAAAACCCATCATTTTGGACTCAAAACCTGATGTTGACTTATACATGAGGTCAACTTATAATCGAGTATATACGGTATTCAAATTTATTTATAAAGATCTATATAGAGATGTGGATATAAATATTTACATATAGATGTACATATATAGTTTTAATTATAGGTATATGCATAGATCTAGATCTAGAGATACATTTCTCACATTCTAGCTCACTTGTTATTCTTGATGGCTTGTGTCAGAGTTCTCCAACAGAAAAAGATATGCTTAAACCTAATAAATTACCATAATAAAATCTACTGAAAAATGATTAATTTCTTGTTCAATTTCCATTATGTTTTTTTGTTCTATTAGGGGGTTGAATTTCCAGTCCAATTTCTGGTTTAATTAAAACTTTATTGAGTTTTGTTTTGTTTCGATTTTTTAAAAAGAAGCTTGCAGTATAACCCATACATTATGTATGGGTACATTACATGCACAAATGATAGATCTATAAAATGTAGAGTTTAATGTATCAAGTAATGAAACTCTTCTATTAATAACAGGTGTGCATATCAAAACCCTTAAATATATATCAAGCTTCTATGGACAATCACGTTAAGCTACAGAAGGGCCACTATAAACAGATAACAAATGGGACTGAACTGGAGAAGGGAAAATGTTGGATAAGGCTAGGTAACATATGAGCTATGTGCCTCTTTCCCAGGTGTACACAGTTGCTTAATATATGCCAAACAAGTATACAAAGCTATGTTAGCTTTGTACATTGAACAGAATCACCTCCAAGTTCTGGCTGAAGTGCATTTTCAAGGCAAACATAGATCAGTTAAGAAGAAACATCAAGGACTATGGATGGGAAAATCAGTTGGGTTCCTTGGTCCTATTATTTTTGATTTGGTTAAAACCCAATATGGGGACGAAAAAGACAGCCTGGAAAAGTCAGCTTGGTGGCATGGTGTTTTGACACCTCAAGATTCCTGGAAATTACCCAGTCATTCAGATGAGGGCAGTTTCAAGCCACTTCTGTGATGCTGCATGACCCAGAGTGGCTTAAAGCCACCTTGGGGTTGCGGCAGGACCATCTAAGGAATAGATCTTTTCCACTCCTATTTGGCCTGGTGGATTGTGGCCATGGAGCATGCTTGCTGCAGCTCTGCGGTGAGTAGCTCTGGGGAGGCCCCAATCTGCCCTTTTGGGACAGTTTGTTTTTCCCCTTTGTCTCTCTCAGCCCACATATTTTTTTTCCTTCACACTCTTTTTCTTTCTCGTTGTTCTTTTCTTCTACAGTGTTGTTTATTCAGATTTTCTATTGCTTATTTTTTCCACAACCTTGTGAGGCTCCAGGAGTTTCTCTCTCATAGTTGCCTGATAATCATAGTCTACGTCTCCACATTAAGGCAGTCAGATTGGTATAGTGTGCAAATTATTTGGTGGGCCATGCGAAGGTACACAAAAACATATAACAGTTGAGCTCAACAGTACTCCTTTCAAAGTTATGTCAAAGATGGACGATTTGGTGTTTTTATATTCTTAAGTTTTCTTAGGTTCTTTACATGTAATGCAGGTGTCAACAATATAGGTGAAACGGTAATCTTCCATTATTGTTTTTCACCTCACATAGCTCCTATGCTTTTGACAGGAGATGAAGACACTAAACAGGTATAGCATTCCCAAGAATGGAGAATGGAATTCTGCTTCAGGGGTCTAAAATCACACAGCTTAGACCTGTCCTCAGCCTCAGTATCATCATATTTATTTGTATGCTTCTTTCCTTTATGAAATCATGATTACATTCAAAGTGGCTTGTAGTTACTTCAGAAAAGTCTATATAATACAAAATATTTCAAGATAATTAAATAAGAATTCCACTTCAAGATTTATGTAATCATGCAATAGTTGTACATCTCACAGTTTAAGAATAAATGCAGATTAAATAAGCCTTCTACTAATACATTTTTTTTAAAGTGGAAAAAAAATACAAGAGGTCCAAACAGGAAAAAACAAACAAAATCAAAACAAAAACTACTTACAAGTTCCTGTGCAGAGACTGAAAATAGCCTGCCAGTTAATTTGTCAAGTTGTTAATTCATTAGATTCCCTAAAACTCAGCTCAATAGATTTTTTAATTAATGGCTACATTAATCCTATTCAGCAACAAGTTAGTTGTCTTCAGATCATCAGAATTCATTACAGAAAAAGATTGGAAGAAATGCATTGCATCACTTTGTTGCTAGGTGGGTTAATCTGCCTGTTCTGTCATAGTTATCTTTGGGAGAAAGAGGATATATAAAAGAATTCCTTGGGTGTAGGAGAAAAAGAAGAAAAATGCAAAAAGCATTTGAAGAACTGGGACTGGAGAGGAATTGTTGGATGGAAAAGAAGAGAAAGTAAAGCTTAGAAATATGATAGGAGTGTGATTTCTCTCCCCCCCCCACCCCTTAAGGTTCAAGCAACCATGATCCTTGCAGAATTCCTCCTAGGCATATGAAAGTTGAACTTAAAAAAAAGTTTCCTGTATCATAAATTGATGAACTTTTGCTTAAAAACGAGTAAAAAACATAATTCCCCTATGTTTTTTTTTTAAAAAGCTCAACCCCAAATCAAAAATTCTTATTACAGTATTAGTGCATATAAGGTATATTATGTAGTGTTGTATATATTGTATAGCTGGCTACACAAGTATATAATATACACAATTATATTCAATTATTCATAATTTTACAATTTATACATTTATAGAACTCCTATTTTGAGCTTTATAAACATGATTTAAATGGTTTAGAACATGTTTAACCTGTTTTTTTATTTCTTTAATAGTATAAAGCAATGTTGCACATGAAGAGTTACAATACCATACAGAAGAACAAACATACTTGGACCAAAATCTTCTTCAATTTCAGCAGTCACATAAAAAAAAGAAGTAATGTGCCTTCAGAAGAATTTTCTCTAGAAAATAAAAGCAGAATATCACTGCAAACACAAATTATTGGGAGACACCCATTTCTTGGAGCAGAAATTAAAGATAGAAAGGAGTGAGTAGCGGAGGTTTCTAAGGAAATGCCTGAATTATGGGAAACCAAATTAAATTTCCTACATGTGTCGGATCAGGTGATATGATCAAAGCTTGACAAGGTACCAAAATTTATGGTGAATGTGTTAAGAGGGGAAAGTATGATGTCCTGGATAAAGTTTTTGATAGTACAAAAATTGAAGGCGAATGGTTATCCAGTGAAGACAAAAAAATGTATTTTCTACAAGTGGAAAGCAAGGGAGCAGTTGGTTACGCAACAGGTAAAAATGCAAGCAAAGATACAATCCAGCCATCAAAAAGATGAAAACCTCAAGATTTATCACTACCATCAACATCTTATGATCTTGAGGTTACTGCTAGTGGATCTGAAACTGAATCTGAAGAATCTGAATATAGAACCGACAATGAGAATACTTTAAAAGTGCCTAGGAAATACAGCAAAAGTAAAATTGCAATCAATCTAGTAGCATTCGCAGGTGTGTCAACAAGAAAATCAGCTAAAATATGCAAAGAGTTGTCAAATGATGCTATTGATATTCCAACTCCTTGTCAGTCAGCGATTTATAAGGCACCATTTAGAGAGGCTACTAAAGTGAAAAATAAAATGATTGAAAATTTAAAGATGGAACAGTGGTCTTAATATTTTAATGGTAAGCATATTGATGGTAATGAATATCACCTTCATGTTACCTCTTAACCTTCTCTTCCCCAAGTTAACCACACCCAGCCTTCTAAGACTCTCCTCATAGGGCATAGTTTTGGTTGACCTCCTCTGGACATTTTTAGCTTGTTCACACTCTTCTTGAATTACTAAGTAGTACAGACCTATGTTATTGCATCCCTTGGTCTAGACACTATCCTCCTTTTGAGGCAACCTAGAATTGCATTGGCTTTTTTAGCTGCTCCACTAAAGTGCTAACCTGTGTTCAACTTGTGGTCCACTAAGAACTTCATTGCACAGGCCCTGGAACAGCCCCGTTGCATGCCGAAAAGGGGGCGTTCTGGAAATGGGATATTTCCCAGAATGCATTTTACTACATGGAGGAATGCTGCAGCTGCCGCCAGGTGTTCCAATCATGTCCCTGTTCCGTTCCAGGGGGCACGATTTTGGAACGGAGCGGGGATGCAATTGGAATGCTCAGAACACCCCCTTTTCAGCATGCTGTTCTAGGGCCCATGTAATGAAGTTTTAAGACCCCTCCATCCCTTTTCCATGCACTGCTGTCAAGCCAGTACAGTACCCCCTGAATCCTAAATCTGTGCATTTCATTTTTACTGTCAAATGTAGTGTCCTGCATTTTCCATGTTGAAATTCATTCTGTTAGTTGTGGCCCAGCTTTCTACTCTGTTAAGGTCATGTTCACTTCTGATCCTATCCTGTGAGGTTTTGGCTACCATTCCTAATTTGGTGCCATCTTTAATTTGATAAGTATGCCCTCTATTCTATCATCCAAGTAGTTGATAAAGATGTTGAATGGCACTGGCCCCTGGACAGAACCCTGTGGCACCCCACTATTTACTTCTCTCCAGGGTGAAGATAAGCCATTGGTGAGTACCCTTACCAATGGTATGACAACTTTCAGCATGGAGATTTTGAGGCTGAAGATGCAGCATGTTCTGGGAGGTCTGGGAGCATGTTCATGAATTGATTTTAACAGATCAGCAAATATCAGCTAAAATAAGTGCTGAGTCACTAGAGATAGCCCAGGAATGCACTGGATTTATACTTCATGAACTGTTGACTTTGCAGATGCTATCAGTCAAATGGGTACCAAAATGTTTGAATACTTACCAGAAACAAAATTGAGTAGATATCTCCAAGTTGATATTGCAGTATTTTTGAGCAATATTTGAGCAGTATTTTGAGTTTTTTATTTTTTAAAAAATGACTCATCACTGTTGATGAAAAATGATTACATCACTATGATCCAGAGAACAAACAACAGTCTTTGTAATGACTGCACTTCGGTTCGGTTCTTTGCTCTAAATTACTATGCCAGTTAAAGGAGACATTGAAGGGAAAATGTAGATGGAAGCTGTGGAAGGGTGTTCTCTTTTTGCAGGACAATGCACCTGCTCAGAAAGGATGGATGTTTTGAAGAATTTGGATATAGACCAAATAATCTACTCAGCAGATAATGTTCCATTACACTATTTCCTATTTCCAAACCTTAAAAAGAATTTGAAAGGAAATTTTCAAATGATTCTGAGGCAATAGAAGCAGCAATTATTATTTCAGTGATGAGACATCAATTTTATTAAGGGTTAAAGAAACATGAGAAATGATGTGCCAAGTAGAACTTTGGGGTGATTATGTAGAGTACCATGTAAGTTTCATAGCTGTAGGTCACTCCCTTCTGGTTTGAGGAGACACTTTACAGCACCCCCTGATATATCTATCTATGGCTGTCTTTCTTGTTTCTTGTTCTGGGCTCTTTAGGAGTCTTCAGATTAGTGCTGTGTCACAAATGCCTTCCCACTCTTTTTATTCCATTTGATATAGAAGAAATTGCCTTCCGGGGGGGAGGCGGACACCTAAAAGAAAATATAGATGAATGAATGTAGTGCAGAGGTATCACACTTACATTAGTTATGAGATTATTGGGGGGTATATGCATACGTTTCTTGTCTTTCACTGTACAATCATCTTTCACTCTTTGATCAAAGTTCAAAGGAAGATATGTGTTAAGCCCTGTGTTTGTCTTTTTGGATCAGGAAGTGCAGGCAGCTGGAAAGGTGGAAGGGTATTTGGAAGAAGTCTGATAGAAAGAAAAAGGCACAGTCCTTTCATTCGCTTTGCAATAGCAATATAATTTTTTTCAAAACAAAATATCAAATGGCATTAAGATATCCTAAAGAAACTAGAGAATGAAGCAGAAAAAAACAACAGGACTTCTTTCATGGAGGAAGAAAATGTGTGGGGAATTGGAAGAAAGATTGTGGAACAACAGGACTACAAATGAAGGCAGTACCATTTCTTCCACCATAAAAGAGCGACACTTATGTTCCTAATTTGAGTGGGCTACTTAAAATGTCTGGTTGTATGCACGGCATGAGACACATAATGACTTTATATCTTATGCAGCCATGGATATTACAATTTCTCTTTCTCAATTCCTTCCCTAAATTATATTCAATACAATATAAATATGTAGAATTTGAGCCATTATTTTGTAGTGACTTAGCATCTGACACAGTAATTTTCATTTTCTTGTTTTCATCCAGTTTTTTACCTGAAGAATAATGCCTCTGGAATGACTCTCATCTACTTTTATAACAACATTAATGGCACTTCCATTAAGTGAATTAACATTATCAAATAGATTCAAAGTCAAAGCAAAGTATCTCAGTTAAAGGAGTCACTTACAGAATTAATGCTGTGCAAGAAGCTTCAGAGTCACACAACTAGAGAAAAAAAATCTGTTACTGCCATGAAGTTTGAGGTTGTGAAGAGATACATAAAATGGCTGAGTGCTCCTGCAGACACTATTCCAGTGCTGGCAGAACAGCAGAAGATCCTTGCAATATAATTCAGAAAGGCAAAGGTTTGACAAATCCTGCTGAATTATGCAGGATTTTGGACTGAAATTTTTAAACTAGATACCTATAATAACCAACTAAGAAATTCACCACTTTAAGGTCAACAACAACAACAAAAACCTACAATACAAAGAGCTTATTGCTCTTCTTCTGGTTGCTGCTTCAGTGACCATTACAAAAAGTTGGAAACAATGTTTGTTCCTCATGGAAGACTGGTGGGAGAAAGTTTCAGACTCCCTTGTTATGGAAAAATTATCACACCGCATGAAAACGATGAAAAGATTTGTTGGGGTCAAAGTGCTTTATTTCTTCTATGTAGATGCACCCTATATCAATAGAAATGTCAGTCCATTACATCCACCTACCCATACAACCCTTACTGAGAGGTGTTTTCTTTGCTTTGCTGATATTTTTGATTGATATCGTGCAAATAAGCTTCTAATGCATTTCCACTCTTATTGTATCTCATGTATTTGATTCTCTGCTTTGACTGTTGTCAATAATTGGAAGATTTAAAATAAAAGGGAGAAGAGGAAATATCTTGTATTCCTTGGTCATTTATTCATGGTTGTGTGAATGTGTCTCAATGTGCAAATATGCTTTGTAAGGATCACAATCTGACTCAAATAGATAGCTAGGTGACAATATATTCCTTCAGGAATTTATTTATTTATTGCTTCTAATCATTTCTCTTGGGTCTTCTGGCTGCCGTTTTCCTCATGCCATATTCTTCATCTTCTTTGCTTTCTTACTCTTTTGTATCCATTGGTCACATTACCATTTTAGGCCAAACTGGCCAAAATGAGCTATGTAATATATATATATATATATATATATATATATATATAATATATATATATATATGGCGGGGGTACATAACCTCCGCTTTGCGGCGCTCTGTCGCCGCCGCCAGTAGGTCCGCGGCGGGGAGGTCGGAGCCTTCACATGGCCCTGACTCCGCGCGGACCGAAAAAGAAGCTCCAAAAGGAGCTCTATTTTTAAGTCGCAGTTTGCGACGTAGAGAGGCGCCAGGGGCGGCACTCACTACGTCACAACGCCCGTGACGCGTACGGAACGCTCAGCGTCTGATACGTAAAGATGGCGACGCCGTATGAACAGGGCGCCGCCATCTTTGTACGTATTCAATACGTTACTAGGGTTAGGGGGGTGCGGAACGCACCGCCCTCTCCTAACCCTCGTACGTATTGATGAGTACTATTTGTGTGTCTGTAAACCCATGTTTCTTTTATGTTGTAAGATACCATTACCCAAAGGGTGTCCATCATATAAAACATATGCAGAAATAAACCACATAAAACAGACAGAATGAGTAAAAATCAAGCAGTTATTTAAAATCTTTAAATAATATACATAGCCACGTTTAAAGAGGAGAAAAAGCCACCAAGAATCATACATATCTGAATAATTTTAGTGAATCTTAGCAACAGAGAAAAAGAACTTGCAACAATTTAGTTACACATTTATTGCATCTGCTAATAAAGCAATGAAATACCAATACAAAAATCTTTTAGGAATTCGTTTAAGGTGATGTTTTCAAGGTAGTATTACACCCCTGTTAGGATTAAATGTTAGGGTCAGATAAGTATAGGAGCCAGAAGTATGACAAGCAAATGAAGATTTCTTGAGTATCTGTGTCTTTAATGTGGCAACAAGAGTAATTTTTTGCCTTGGATAAGCCTTGGGTAGAAAGAAAGTTATCACCAACCTAATCTGTGTAATTATGTCTGACAACTGAAGAAGATACACCTTGCAACATAATGCTTTCCTCCTCTGTATAAATGGACAGCTTTAGTACTATTAGATGCTGATTATGTACTTATTTATTTATTACTTTATTTATATGCCACCTTTCTCCAGGGCTGGACACAGGCAGTTGACTGTGTATCAAAAATCTGATGAGTTTCAAGAAAATCCAGAACACTGAAAAATACACCATCGAACTATAACTAAACCCAAATACCAAAACAATCTAACTCATTTTATGTTCTGTCCATCAATAACCCATTTAAATGAGAAAAGGCTTTGGTAAAAATTAAAACGTTGGTTTGTGTGGATTGGAACAACACACATGTACCCAGATAGTCTGTTCTACCTATGCTTTCTTGATGACATCTTTGTAAATTGGCCATATGGTAAGCAATCACTTGAGAAGTTCCACCAGGATATCAACAGCTTCCATCCTACCATCAACCCAACAAGTAGGTATCATGTCCTTTTACTTGATTAATCTTCTATAACCATTTCACTTATTAAGTGACTTATATAACAGCCTACTGGGTGGAATTATCAGTTGAATATTTGTCTATATTTGGTGGTTATATGTATTATGTAGTTGTCTTTTAAGTGCACTAAACTGACTTTAAGTAGGTCATCACCTCGAACTAATCTTTCTCAGTTTTTTCTATTGATTTATTTCTGTGTTAGCTGTGTTAATTTATTCTCATTTAAAGCTAGTTTTAAGGTTACTCTGATATGCAGCAGAGACAGGCTGCCAGTAGACCTCAAGTGGGTCTACCAGCAGCCCATTGCCTGACTTGTTTGCTATCCTTTCCCCCCTCTGAGAAACAAATGTGCCCCAAACAGGCTGATGAGTGCACTTCAACATTGGCTTTCAAACCCAGGAATAGCAGGTCTGTAGCTAAAAACTTATCAGTGGTGTTGAGCCCAAGTCAAGTCATTGAAGGGACTTGAGTGTGACTTGAGTCTGAGTTAATCAACCTTAGTCTACAGCAGTGGAAACAGGATAGTCTGGAACAAACTAAGATGGTTCCAGACACAAAGCAGAGTAGAAAATATTCTTTGCCACAAAAATGGATACTTACCAATACCTAGTAAGCTTGGGATAATATTCTGCAATAATAATGACAAATTAATCAATGTGTCCCATATCAAAGAATAAAATCACATAGTCCTGCTATGATGATTTACTGTGAAGAATACATTAAAGTCTCTGAGACATATTTTTATGACAAAATATTGGGATCTTTTATTGGCACAGCAAAATGCATAATGAGAACCGAAAGGAGTGCAATATATTTTGGTTATTGTGACAAACCTTGTTCAAGAGCAAAAATAAGAGGTGACACTAACAACTGATTCTCATTAAAGTGTTCAAAATTCAGCTCTCTGGGCATAGGTTCCACATACTGGGTTTGCTGTTCCTCTACATAAATTGTTAATTTATCTTTATTGAATATGACCACTTGAGAATCTAAATTACACATGTATAATACATATGCTGCATTACATGAAAAGCAGATTTATTGCTTGCATTATATAACCAAAATGAAGTTCATGGGCTATGGGCAATAGGATTGTATCAGGTAATGTTATGCTTCACAGAAATTAATGGCATTACAAATAGCAAGCCAGGGAGAGTTTGTATCTGTGTCCCCTGAGTCCAGTCAATCAACTTTTGTTTTTTACTTAAGTTCTTTGTTTTGCTGTTGAGTTACCAGATAGCCTGGGCAAATTTATGCAAATAGAGTTTACTTCTGCTTGCCTAGTCACTCTTGCAATGTGAAAAGAAGCACTCACAAGTACAGCACTAATGCTTTTACATTTTCACTAGCTCCCTATTAGTATCCAGATTCACTCCAGATAAACTTTAAAGTGTCAGTTTTCACCAGTAAGAGCCAGATCTTGGAAAGGCACATTTTGTGATCAGAAGTCCCAGAATCTCCTTGCCAGTATGGTGGTGCTACCCGGAGGATTTCTGGACTTGTAATCAACCTGTAACTTTCCCTTATCTCTTAAAAACTCTAAGTGGACCAAGTTATTAGTATAAGGACCTTCTCCTCTCATATATAACTGTCAGGGCTTTAAAATCCATTTCAGAGGCTTTACTCTCTATGCCACCATTTTGAAACATGAAGCAAGTGTCATATAAGATGGAGTCTTCTCCACAGTGATGCTGTAGGTTTTGGGTTTCCTCTTTTCAAGGGTATCTTTTAGGCTAGCTCACCGCCCTATTTCCTTTTGTACACAGGCATTTGCTTTTAAAGAATACCTATTATTCATGTTTTTAACTGTATTTTATCTTGCAGTTTTTAGCTTATGGTAATGTGTTTATGAATGTGTTTCTATATTTGTCTGATGTGCACTTCTTTACTGGGAAATGTCTGCCTAATGGGTAGCACTGTGCAATACAACTAAGAAGCTGATTGTTTTTAGTTTAATGTCATTTTATTGCAGTATCTCAAAAGGCCTTGAAACCTCAGTATGAGGGAGAAAATTGGATGTTTCTCAGTGCTCATTTTGAGCAAATTGACACAATACATTTAATGTAATGCATATTTTCGAAGACACATGCTTCCTCAACCCATCCACCCCCAAAAAAGTTTTATATGTAAAAGTGATGATGCCCCAGATGTTTGGAGGACTATGTACAGAGCACTGGAAGTTTACTGAAAATATCCTTCCCTCTGTAGGATGTCCCTCAGTGATGAGCTTACTGTAATTTCTCAAACTGGGATTCTAGTAGAGACTTTTAAGCCAAAATCATGGGACACAGACCCCCCCCATTTCAACAATAGAAATAACATGCTGACCCCAATGAGGAAACTAACAATTCCTAATCATGTATCTTTATGATCCCTTCTAGATTGTCTTAGGCCAAATGGTTTGACCCATGTTAGGAAGAGACTCCCTAATGCTAGATGTACCAATTCAAAGCCCCCTTTGAGATTTCAGGTTAGCACACTTCTGAGTTGTTAACCCCTTCCTGTCACTCAGCCAAACTTGCATTGTATTATAATGGCCAAGCAGAAAGTGTTATCCTCCCTCCCATCATCACAACAGCTAGGAAAATTTTAATAGTAGGGGGAGGAGGAGGAGGAGGAAGAGAGGGAAACAGAGCACCGGCATACTCTCTAGGAAAGTCACATTCTCTCAGTTGGAGGTGGAGGAGGAGGAGGAGGCAGAGGAGGGAGATGACAGGAGGAGGAGGAGGAGGAGAAAGAGGAAGAGGAGGAAATGGAGCACTGCCAGTTCAAGGCACACTCTCTGGCCAAGTCACACTCTCTCAGCCAGAGAGAGGAGGAGGAGGAGGCAGAGGAGGGACCAGGACCACTCTGTTCAGGCTCCCCGCCAGTGAGGCTGTCATGGGCAGGTAGGAGCCCAGGGCCTAGAGAAGGAGCTGAGGAGTTCCCTCCCTGGAGCATGTAGCATTCTCACAATCTGTCAAAATGACAGAATATGCAAATATTCCTGCTAGATTATTTTAAAAAGGAGGGGGGAAAGCATCAATGCCATTGGCAAATGGCTGCATGACATGCCACCATTGCAAAAGCGGATATGCAAATCATTTGATTGACAACAAGATGGAGGCAAGTGTGAACATCAGCAAGGTAAATTGCACTGGGGAGGTTCATTTAGGGTAAAATAGTGGGGACATCATTCCGGACAGATTCGGTATGGGGATTACCAGAACTGCCCGGATCTATCCAAGGCAAATGCACCAGTGTGAAAGGGGCCTCAGAGTTCTTCACAGAGTTGCAGAATCCAGGGAGAATGCTGTTATCCCATTAATGTTGACAATATTTTAAGAGATTTATGAAGAACATTTCAAAATCACTCTTTCATCTAAAAATGTTTATGCTATTCCAAATGACTCAAAATATATGAATACTGATTTTTTTTTTTAGCTGAATTGCTAAAAATGAATTGCATTATCTAAAGATTATTGATTGTGTAATTGGGCAGAAAATGCTTCTAATTTAAGGCACATAGTATGATTTCAGGAGATATTATCTTCACTTCATTGTTAGTTCTGTGCTAGCTGGCAGTATAGCTACATAAGTCCATCACTTTTTTTAATTTAAAAATTAGATTATTTTGATAATAGGCTTTCAACAGAAATCCTTTTAACTGTGGATTAAAGTGGCAATTGGTAAAAAAAAACCAACTACCTTTAGTTGCATGAAATATGAAGAACAGTAAATGTCCTGTCAAATCCCCAAAGGGCATTGATTGAAATTCCAAAGAACATTAACAATGTGTTCTTTCTTTGGTGATTGATACTATAATTACTGACATTATAAGCTTATTAATTTCAGAAGCTCACCTGAACCCCAGAAGTCTGTGACAATTATCATTGCTGCCAATATAGTGCAAAGTTATAAAATCAGGGTACAATTATGTGGCCGTCCTTTGCACTTTTATTAAACCCTCTTCTTTCTTCCCCCTTCCCACGGAGCCTATTTGTAAGCTTTTCACTTTTATGAAAGTAGAATATGAAACAATGCAGAAAATATTAATTAATCCTATTCTTCATGTTATTGATTTTAAAATGTTTATGATCTATTATTCACTTTTTTAGGCTCTGCACACCCACATGTACAATGGTACTTTACAGCATAAAAAGGATACTTAAAACTTTATGATAGAAAGAAAATAATCAAAGTCTCATAAACCAGAAATAGCAGCAGCATGTATGTGACAGTTCCAGATGGATATGTGCATGTCAATTTCACTTTCTTCCACATTTGAATTTGTAAACAATTTTGGGCAGCTATAATGATCTATCCAATAGACCTTACAATTTAAAAAGCACATATATCAAATAAACATGAAACTGTCAGATTATGTGCACCAAATTTGTAAAGACAATTGTAAATTTTAGGAAATTGTTAAGAAAAATAAAATTACAGTAACCTTTCTGTTTTTGTGGGGGATCTGTTCCGGACGCCCCCCCCCTTGCTTAAATACAAAATCACCAATATTCAAGCCACATTGGCATGGATTGTGGCACGTGCCCACAGGTATCCATGGGCATGCACTGTGGACACGGTCCGTATTTTGTCCTTGTTAGCTGCCCGTGAATGGGTGAGGGACATGGACTACAAGTCCATGAAAATGGAGAGCTGATTGTAGTAAAATTCTGCATGTAACTCTAAAGGGAGAGAGCTGAAAAGCAGAAAATTCAAGATAGGAACATAGCTGCATGTATCTCCATTAGACATGAGTTGCAGGGAATAAAAAGCAGTGAAAAAAGGACTTGGGCAACAGCTGAGCAGAGGCCTTTCTTGGCTGTCTGAATTGGGGGTACACCAAGGAAATTTGTAAACCTATGAACTCTTCAGCAAATGGGGCAACCAGAGAAGTTGGCCAATCTATCCCTGCCTGTAACTACTTACCTGGATCTTCCCAAGATGTGTATCCTGAATTCACTTACCTGTACCACTGAAGCTTATACTGCAGCTATTTCCAAGGGTGCATTGGCCATTTTTCTTTTCTCAGGACAAGTAAAGACTCTTATCCTTCCCTGAGTGATCCTGGGTGTTCTTGAGAAGTCATGCAAGCTGGAATATTTGATGTACCACCTCTGAACAAGGATACAACACAATAGGGGCATAACATGTGTAAGTGTCCCATAAGTGTGTGGATGTCCTATCAGAGGAACTGTGGGAGTTGATAATCCCTTACTTCCTCACAGTACCCAAACGCTGCCCCCACCTTAATGCGTAGCTCTGTAGCCACCTGAATGGATATTGTGTTTTTCATGGTGAGCTGGCAGAATCTCCCATGCCCAGGTACCAAATGATGACATCAGTCATTGAGGTCCTCCAGGTGGCTTGGCTCTGTTGTCATAAATTTTTGTCTGGCTATGGGAAATGTCAGGTACAAATTTATTACAACAGTTCCTGGTTGTGGGAGATGTAGGGATGCAGTGGTTTAGAGGTTAGGACACCAGCTGTGGTGATCATAAGGTCAGATGCTTGGCAGTTCAAAGCCCAAGTGCCTCATGATGGGGTGCACTCCTGTCACTAGCCCCGGTTTCTGACAACCTAGAAATTTGAAATCATGCAAATGCATGTAGATAAATAGGTACCACTTCGGTGGGGAGGTAACAGTGTTCCATGCATTCATGCTGGCCACATGACCACTGGAGTCACCTTCAGATAATGCTGGTTCTTTGACTTAGCAACAGTGATGAGCATCACCCCCTACAGTTGGTTATGATGAGATATTCATGTCAAGGGAAAATCTTTACCTTTATGGTAGATGTAGCCAGATCCTTGTCTGATCCTGCCTCCTCAATGCTAAGCACAGAATGGCTATGTGGGGAGTTGTGGAGGAAGTATATGGCTCAATATATCATTGGTTTGCATGCAGATATTTACTGTGGGAATGCTGAGTTGACACCAGACAATGTCTTTCACAAAACCCGAAAAACTACTTCAAAATTGCCTCTAAGGGCCAGAAAAGACCAGCAGGTTTACATGCTGCATGCTCCCAAGACACCCAGAAGCCACCCAGCCACCTGGGGTTGCAGCTGGGCCACTTAAGGTGGCTTTTTACCAGCCCAAATAGGTGCAGATCCTCAGGGCAGACTGAGGTTGTGGCATGCCATTGCCACGGCTCCAAAGTGACTTGCTCTGGGGCACCCCCAATCTGCCCTTTTTAGGCGGTCTGTTCTAGCCCTAAAATACCATTTAAAAGTAATCAGAAATTGCTGTGTTACTGTTGAAACAGAATTCTTCTTATCTCCTTCAGTGTTTTCCATTACAGTTAACACAGTAGATGTAATGTGACTTGGAATTCATTACTTCCAGATTAGGTACATTCTCCACCCCTGCCTTAAGTAATCTCTTTGGTTACTTTACTGCCAGTTTACTTTCAGTGATGAAAATGAGGCATTTAGATGCTCAGTTTAGATTGGCTGTGCTTATTACCCTTGGGGTGTTCAGTATAGGGAGCAGGAGAGAGAAAGAAAGACAAGGATGGTGTGAAAGACCCCAGTGCACATACCAGGTCTCAATCAAGATCTAATTATATGGTTGCAGAAACTAGTGGTCTCAGATGGGAGAAACACAGTTATATCTGCAACAAAAAAAACACATCCATCCAATCCAGTGAGGCCTGGATTGATTTCCAGATGTAGGTCTTTTTATATATTTAGCAGTCCCTTCACTGGATTGGAATTGTTTCAAAAATGCAATCCTGACACTTAAATTCTCTAGGAGAAAAAAAAATCTTAAGCAGCACAAGGGCTTTTTTTTTTAATGGAACTGTGTAGGAATAATGCTTTCAAAAATTACTCCTATTCTTCCACAATAATTTTCTTTTGTTTGAACTGAAAGAAGCATTTAATCAGAATAACTGCCTCTCTGGGATCAAGGATTTTTAGCCCAAACGGCTCTTTTATGTAATATTTCTTTACTAAACGAGAAGCATTCTTGTTGTGACTGAGAGCCCACTGAGTTTTGATTAGCCCATTCAGACTTAAACACTCCCAGTGGGCATTTGAGAAAGACTTGTACCTCATGAATATTTATCCAAACCACAGAAGAATGCAATTGCCACCTTAGACCAATATTTATTGGGATGCTATTGCCAATGTTATATGACTTTTATGCCCTCGTTCATTTTAAATATATATATTTCTTTTTTTTTTCAGTCAGCCACTCTGATATGAAGAGGGAAGATCTAGTGAAATTATAGTCTGTATGAAGTCTGGAGATACCCTGCTGTTGAACCCTGCTGATTGAACTCTTTTGTCTACTATAATTATCACTTAGACCCTGAGATGCTGAGGAACATGAGAAATGTCTTTGTATCTGGAAACAGTTGGGAACCGTTAGAAGTTCAGGTTATATCAGTCCCATCCAGCCAATAGCAAGGATACTGTGGAGTTCTGTTTGCTGGGCTTTTTTTAAGCCAGGGTTGCCACTAGAGATTCTGGAGAATTTTGCTTAGCCCATTATTATTATTATTATTATTATTATTATTATTATTATTGAGAGAATCAGAATAATTCCCACTCCCCAGACTAAGGCGGTGTAGCTCAGATTGCATTTGTTGCTTAGACTGTGCACTTTCCCATATTTTCTGATACAAAAGCATAAGCTGAAAGCCATGTAAAAGGCGCCTGCTTATGATGTGGGCACACTGTAGTATGGTGAATTATTTCAACAGCAAATCCTAAGATTCATTCTTGTAATATAGAATACGAGGGACCAAATCCTAGTTATGTCCATAGTTGTGCTCTTTACACATTTCTATAAGGGGGTATCAAACATGTCATGACACATCCCCCCTCCCATATTTGCCACATTACAACAGGACCATTTAAATGCAGTTCATTCATGGGCAGTGAGGAGTTTCAATGTTCTATAGGGATAACTCCTGGATTACAACTCTAAAAGCTACTATTATGTTCATGAAATAAAGGTACTAACAAATGATAATAGGACATGTGGGCAGAACTGTTTGAAATCGGGAAAGGTTTGTATTAGATAAGAAGTGTGAGACCTTTATGAAAATGTCCACTAATCTCATTAATTCTGAGTTTTCCTTCCTATTCCTCAGGAATTTCATTTAAAGAAGAAACTTGAATGTACTTTAACCTCCACTTTAGGAAAATACAGTTATGGATTACCAACATGAAATATCACTAACCTTGTCCAAAGTGCTGGATGTGAATTAAGATATGTTGCTTTATCTCTAGTAATATAGGACATTTTGGGGCTGTCAGATAGTGTTCCCCCCCCCTTTTTTTTTTTTTTTTTTATTCCTACATGTTTCATCCAGGAACATATTTGATCCTGTGGTTTCATTTCTGAAGACCGCTTTTTTGAGGCTTCCTATTTCAGGAACTGAATAAGTTTATAGAATGTGCTGTTTCAGCAGGACCCAAACATCTTGATTTATGCCTTATCTCATCATGGTTGGAATCCTATAATCTCTCTCTCTCTCTCAGCTGTTTGCTTTATAAGCTACAGCTGGTGTCAAATTTACCACATAGACTGCTCAGTGGAACTCAGCTATATCAGCAGATTGTTGAAAACATTGCCTTGGCCCCTTATCAAATGGCAAATTGGATCTAATATTTGCCCTTGCTCAGGTACTTAGCCAGTTAAATGCCGAGGAACCCATGAAACTGTGAATTACTATAGCCTTTACCCTCACATAGCTAAAACTAACTGATTATAATGTTATGGATGAACTTCTTGGACGTTCATCTTGGCCAGATGAAACAATATGTGTCAGCAGTGTGTCAGTCTATGAATATTTGAAACTAATCCTTTTTATTTTTCCCATCTTGAATATTGGAATCATATGTTATTGCTATTGTAAAAATAATCATGCATTAATCTATTCTTGCAGTATACATATAAATTGTCTCAATAATATACCATTTTTCCCCCAAAGCAAAATCCGTAAACACAGGATAATGTTAATGTAATAGTTGATGCCACCATCCTTTTTCCTCCTGCAAGCAGAGAAAACATCAATTTGCACATTTTGTGTATCTTAGGAATAGTTATCTGCAAAAAAATAAAGTGGTGGGTACAGTCCACCCAATATGTGCATACCCCACATATGTTTCATCCAGAAAAGCATGGTGAAGGAATATCATTATCATATCTGATAGGTCATCAACCTTGGCACATGCCCACTGAAACTGACACCAGATCCCCACCAGTGCATGAAGAACAATTCTCATGTAATATACTTTCAATATAACTTCAAATTTATATCAGGACAATTAATGACTTGTTTTCATATCCAGTGAGTTAAATCAAATGCCTCTTAGGGGAACATTTACCTGTGATTTGTGGAAACACTGAGACTGTATTTCCAGTGTGGATAATGGCTGGATGACACCTTCCCCACGGAAGGTCTATGGAGAGGAGAGGCGGCAGTGATTAAGCAAAGGTTGAGAGATAAATAAGCAGAGAGATAAAGATTTTCCTACAAAGATCAGTAAACCTCACAGGGCTCCCAGTTAGGGTTGCCACAAATCTCTACCACCAAACCGGGACAAAATGTAGAAAAAATGTAGGACAAAATTTAGCCCAAAATGTAGGATATTCAAGAAATTGGAGGACACAACCAGCTAAAAGCCACAAGCATTAATAATTTTTTAAAAAATTAACATAAATCCTTATTTACAAAAATTATTAATATAAATCCATGCTTCTTTGCCATGCTCATAATGGAGGAGATTTTGACATTCTTCCTGGACAGAAGGTTGAAATGTAGCTCTTCCTCTCTGGAAACAACTTGAAGGCAGACAAAAGCAGCCGCTCGACTTACCAGGGACGGCTGTGTTGCTGCAAGGGGCCCACACCACGTACTGCTCTTCTACGGGCCCAGCATACCTTTCTGGGGTGGGTGGGCTTGTGATTGGCTGGTCAAGGGGGATGGGGAGGGACCTCCGCTTCCTGCTGGAACTCCCTGGGAGGCAAGGAGTCCCTCTCTATGGTTGTCCCGGTCCTCCAGGCAGCCAATTGGATGGCTGGCCTGGAGGCAGGGCTCCCTCCGATGATGACATGTGTGTCTAAGTCATTAATATCAATCATCTCATCTGCATCTTTTCTCTGTTTTCTCTTCTGTTTTTGGATAAAATAATTTGGAAATATTTTTGAGCCGAAACAACTGCCAAAATGAACCAATAATCAAACTGGATGTACTGTAGCTTGTATTTTGAAGAAAGGAACTGTCAAAATCATCTTTTGAGTATCCCTTTCCTAAGAAGACCCCATGAAATTCATGGAGTCACCATAAGTTAACAGGTGACTTGATGGCACTTACACACACACACAACATATATGACATTTCTGACTATTACCAGATACCTCTGCATGGTCTCAAAATGCCATCAGGTGTCAAGAAGCCCCATCAACAAAATTTGTAAGTAGGAGCTGGTTAGCTTTTACTGAAATGGTATTTCCCTCCACCTTTCCTATCATTATTGTTTTCTCCAGTGAGTCATGCCTTCTCATGGCATGTCCGAAGTATGACAGCCCCAGTATTGTCATCTTGGTGTACAGGGAGATTCCTGACTTGATCTACTCTAGGACCCGTTTGTTTGCCTTGGCTGTCCATAGAATCCTCAGAACACTTCTCCAGCACCACATCTTGGAAAAAATGATTTTCTTCCTGTCTTCTTTCTTAACTGTCCAGCTCTCACATCCATACATGATAATAGGGAATACAATGGCTTGTATGATTCTAACTTATGTTCTCAGTTGTTTATCTTTGCGTTTTAGAATCTTTTCTAGTTTTTTTCAAAGTTGCCCTCCCTATTCTTAATCTTCCTGTGATTTCCTGATTCCTATCAATGTCTGATACCAGGTATGAGAATTTCTTTTACTTATTTCTATTTCCTCATTGTGTAGGTTGAATTCGAGTAGATTCTCTGTGGTCATTATTTTAGTTTTCTTTATGTTTAACAGTAAGCTTGCCTTTGCACTTTCTTCTTAAATCTTCCTTAGCAATTGTTCCAGGTCTGTGATATTTTCTGCTAGTATTACGGTGTGATCTGTGTATCTTAGATTGATGATATTCCTTCCTCCCATTTTCACTCCGCCTTCTTCTGCATCCAGGCCTGCTTTTCTGTGTCCAAGCCAGTTGAATACCAAACATAAATATCATTAGCTAGATGAGTTTGGAATAATTAATAAATCTTCAAAGCTGTTTCAAAAGACATCAACCCAAGACCATTTTTTAAAATGCGAGTTTTGTACTTCTTTTTTTTTAAAAGCTGATCATTAAAATCTATGAGAAAAACATGTCAGTGGAAAATTCAAATGAGAAGCCAATAGGTCCTTTAATTGATTTTATAACTTTTTTAAGTGTATGCAGGTATATTTCAACAACCACAGTCTACTGCTGTTGCTGTATCAATTATGCACTACACCGGTGATTCCTTTCTCCACTCACTCTTCCTTATGCATGTGTCTTTCTTTGATTTTAGGGAGCTGGATCATTTCAGATTATATATTGAAAGAAGAAATACCAAAAGCAATTTCACACACTGTTTCCTTATTGTGTTCATTTTCATTACTTTTTTTTTAAAGAAAAAAACTAGCACTAGTAAGAGAGCAAGAGAGCACACAATTTCCAATTAGAATCCTTCTTTTGGAAATTTACTGGGTCAGTAAACATTGGTAAAATAACAGAATATGCAATTCAATCCATGTGTTATTATTCATTTCTTTTATTGAGTATGCCTTCCAAGAAGCCAAATAATATGTAATTGATAGAAGAAAACCTCCAGTGCCTATTGTCCTATTATGAATTACATATATGATGGACAATGATGATACATTGCAGAATTTACTACAGCTATACCTTGCAAAATGTGCTTATTTCTGGATGGAATTAAACATATCACCATGCTCAAACTGGTAATGAGCAGAAAATACTAAAACAAATAGCATTTGGAACCAAAAACTCGCACAACAACAACAACAACAACAATTATGTACAAAAGGAAGCAATCTTACACAAAAATCGACATATGGTTTGTGGTATTAAGACTGGTGTTTTGTGTGCACAATTTTGGCTGTGCAAGACATTTTCAGCAGAAAAACAGCAATCTTTACACACACACACATACATACACACACACACACACACACAATGTGGCTCCGTGAAAACAGTGCAAGAAGTAAAGAAGTATAAAAAGTTGTGGTTATGGGTCCTCATGCACATATCGTGCAACTCCTCCCTCCCACATAAAAAAATTACTTCTGCACAGAATAATTTTCTGAACCATTTTGGGATGTGTAAAAACCAGGTGAGAACTAGAACTAGAAAAAACTTTTCTTTGCAGCAGGGAGGAAAGTGAGGATATTATTAACCCTCATTTGTGAAAATAAAATACAGAAATATTAACATTCGTAATTAGTTTTCCAGTATAAGTGGAAAATAGTAACTCACCTGATGCATAGCAACTAAGGTTTAAGGTAGAATTGCAGAGCTTTCTCTCTCTTTTGTTTTCTTTTGTTGCCTTTTGTTTTCTAAAACTGTCTATGAATGCCTGATTATTGCTATATTGATGGACCCTGCCTTCTACACTCAGTGATACAAACAGAGCAATCTGGTTCACAAGCAATAATTTTGCACCTACAGGTAGGATAGCATGGGCCAACCCTGTGGTATCCTGCCTCTGGTTCTGATCAGAGTCAATTCCAAGCCAATGTGATGATGGTTGGGTGGTAATGGACAGTGATGACTGGGTGACAGGTGGATGACAGATGGGTGTTTGCCTGCCTGCCCACCAATGCACCCTGGATCTGCCATCACTGCATGTCCCTTACCTGCTGTCACTTCTTCTCTGAACAACTCCACCATGGCCCATAAGAGCAGAAATAAGGTACCTAGCTACACCCATGTAGCTACACCATGCTCTCTTACAACATCACCATTTGTGGCAGTGGCCTTCAGAACAAATGTGGCAGCAGTGGCAGGTAATTGTTGTGGGCCAGCTATCATGGGGGAGTTTCCAGGAAATGATCCTGGTCCAAGGGTAATGGCCATACAGGATGAGACCAGGCTGGGGTAAACACAGGCCTTTTGACTTTAGGACATATCTATAGTCTTGTGCCAAATCAAAAAAAACGATGGACCTTGCTGGTCCTAATCCTTCCAAAGTGCGAGCTTTTAATCGCTTAAGTACAAATGAATAAGACATCTGTCCCCAGTCAATTTTACTAATCAAATCTTCATTTTAGATATCTAACATAAAGTAATTTGTGTCATCTGTGACAATCCTCATAATTTTGCACCCACAAAAACAGGCACACACAAACCCCTACTAGAAAAATTTAGTATATTTTAAAAAATATATTCATGTCAAATATTTAGAGGTTAGCTAAATCTTTGTTTTATTTTTTATATTTTTATGTTGTTATTGATTGTGAAAGCATAATAAAATATTATTATTGAAAAAATACCTTGATGATGTTCATTTCTTTCTGAGGTTATAAAACTGAGAGTCAAAGCCAATATACTGCAAAATAGGAATGGAATGTATTAAAGAACCAGGTGCAGAAATGACAGAGAATGGAATCAGATGAATCAGTTAAAGCTTTGGCTGAGGCAGTTAGCATGTTCCAATAGCATTAAGAATGAATCCAAACCATAAATTAATGGCAGAAAGGCATTTGTTACTAAATTCAGAGTTATAACTAAGAAGCAACATTTTGCCCATTTCATATCCATTTACAACACTCTTTTTTTTAAATAGAAAGGAAAAATAAAATGACTATGTTTGATATGAACAGTTAGAGAAAACATAAAAATCAGTCAAAGACCCCTTTGAGTTATTCCTCCCTGTCAAGACTACCTCTGATGTTAACTTTTTGGGGGGAGAGAGGTTTCATTTTCAGTGATATGTAGTTTATGAAATTTATTATGGCAGATAAAGCTACCATTTCAGATTGCACAACCTGTAGTCAGACAAAAAAATGGAAAGAAATGGAAATGTGTGTTAAGTGGGATAGTAGTTTTTTAAAAAAACAGATTCTAGCATAAGAGGGGAAAAAAGAGAGACCACAGGGTTTAAAAATCCAGAATATAAAAACAAACAAACAAACAAATAAAACCTCCTCTAAGATGATTCTGTCTTTGGAATTTCATTACGCCATATTCCTTTACTATTTACAGTCAGCCCTCTCCTTACATGGGGGATCCGTTCCGGATTCCCTTGCATAAGAGGAAATCCGCGTTTCCTCACATCCCATTGGAAACAATGGGGTGCATGCACACGGCAGCATGACAGTGTGGTGGAGCAGGCGCACACAGCATTGTTTTTCTTGCTGTGCAGCTTCCGCATAAGCTGGAAGCCACGTATAGTGCACCCACATATGGCACAGGCACACTGTCTTACTCTACTGATCGCGGATCTCCAATCCAACCTATTCAGTCTTAATAATAATATACCAACAAATCTGTTGCTCTTTGATGCTGTTGCTTCATTTTTTCCTGAACTTGATATATAGACAACTGAAGGAATTAGTAGCATAGTCCAATTTCAAGGCTGACCTATAACCACAACTTTGGAAAAGATTAAAAACGAGCGGGGGGCTGAGGGGGGGGGGGGGGGGGAGTATTATGTGTATCATTAAAAAAAAACCTTTCTGATATCCACTCTTCTTCAGCTTATTCATTGCCCTCCTACCCAAATCATGATGCAAGAGACAAGAAACAACCATGCAACATGGCAGTCAATGGGACATGTGAGCATGGATTAGGATGGGGGAGCCCTGTTAGGCCAGGTCCACAAATTACAGGGTATAGAACCCATGGTTCATCCTAACCTGATCCTAAGGGATTTTCTCAGGTGATGCTGGCTGACACTCTTCCCTACAGAAGTCAGCTTGAGACAGGAACCCATCTCACAGCTTCCCTCAATCTAGTTGTAAAATGGGCAAATTCTTTCCCCTTGAAGTGCCACTGGAAGTCTTCAGGGGGAAAAAAGAAGCAAATTGAAATGCTCACATTCCACTAGTTTTAAATTATATGCAACAATACACCAAAAAGCTAAATAGTAAACCACAGCCAAAACAGTCCAACATTATATGGCATGTAGCAGGCCAAAAATATGCCCAATAGCCCAACATGGCATGGCTAAGTGTCAACATCCAGCCTGGAGGGAGTGAGGGGGTGGGTCCAACACCATCAGGACTGCCCTGAAGAGACAGAGCCCTCCCTCCATGGCCAACTGTCACCATCCAGCCTGGAGGGAGTGAGTGGGTGGGTAGGGGTTAATTTTGTATTGCAATTTTTACTGTATACCGCTATGATCATTGCGGAACAGCGATCTATAAATAAAACATTATTATTATTATTATTATTATTATTAGTTCCTACTCAGCCTTAAAGACAACTAGAAATTCAATGCTACATAGAGGCAGTTGGGCAGGGAGCAAAAACAGCAAGGAGGCCAAAGTTAGGTTTTCACTGGATTAAATGCACCAGCACAACCTGGCCTAACACCAGCATCAGAACATACCCTGGAATAGCATTTGGCCAATGGATTTGGGCAGACAAAGCTACACCTGACAAATAGATTGGGTAGTGTGATTTTCCTTTAGATCCTCTACTCTATCTCCCCCCCCCCCCCCCGGATGATGCCACACAAATTCCAACTGCTAAAAAGCATTAGTACCTCTTTCCCTGTCCTAGAACAGATGTAATTATGTCAACTATGATTTCTGCCTTATTCTCTTTTTATTTTATTTTTAAAAAGCAAAAAGCAAAAAAAAAAAAAGTATGCACGTTTTCTGGCAAAGTGCAGGTTTTGGTTCTTATTTCTCTTCTAGGGGCCCTTTTGGAATGTTTGTTTTTTTAAAACTGAGGCAAAGTACCAAATATTACTCATGTTGTGGTCCCATGAATTTATAAGACTCAGTGGTTTGTGAGAAATCTCAATCTTTCTGATAACTGCTTACCATCTGGGAGAAACAGCCATGGTGGCAGAGGAAAGTGGATTCCCAGTACCCAATTTAAATTCCACAGTCATCTGTTGTTCCAGCCTAAAGTTTAGAGTTTTACACCCAAAAATCTTTTTTTAAGCTTTGTCTCCATCCTGATGGTGAAGAAAATTTTGTATTTTTATGTTGTTGTTTTTTAATGAAAAAGGAACCCAATGAAATCCTCCCTCACCAGTACCAGCCAAATTCAGTATTGCTAACTATTCCTATCACAGAGAAGATCATGCTATATCTGCTTTCCCTGCTGCAGTTTCAGAGGAAAGAAAAAGGGTGCATTTGGGATGCCAGCCCTAGCTTTTAAGAAATAAGCATGCAAAGCCGTCTGCTTGTGTGCTTTAATTTGACTGGTTTGCTTTTTCTCACACTTGTGTTTTAAATCTCAAATTCTTTCATGCTTATGAAAATAAATTTCAAGGTTTAAAAAACTCTTCTCTTTACAAATAAAGGAATTGAAATAAATCCTTTGCCTTCTCTATTTCTCAAAGGCTTACTCCCTGAACATGACAATGGGTTATATAGTTGTGCAACAAGCAGGCAGAGTATCATTGTAGCAGGCCTAAGCGGAACAGTATGGCTTTTAGACATCTTTGGAGAAGTTTTGAATATGAAAGCATAGCTGGCCCACATGCAACATTTTCTTTATTGGTTATACAATTCTTGTGTGCCTGCATGGGCTCTTTTGTGAGTAAGCTACATGGTATAGCAAGCGGAAGTAATTTATCTAAGTTTTCCAGTTGACTGTAGATTGTGGTGTTTTATGGACATTTGAAAGATGTAAGCAGGTGGACTGAAGATGTATTAGCTAGGTTTATGAAACTGACAACAATGCTGTATCAGCATTATTGTTGGCAGCTTTCCTTTTTCTGCTAATCTAAGTTTGGCAGGATCTGCTCTGATCTGTTCCCACCAGGTGTGCTAGAGTACCAACGATAGCACCTGTAGTGCCACCTAAATTAGAAGCAGAGCCAAACTTCATTTTTGTTTTTCTTATTTTTGCCTTCTTTCTCATGACACAGCCAAGATGAGGACTGAAAGTCAAGCCTCTGTGTTTTAAACATAAACATTAATCAACCTACAGTCCACCAAATACACTGACTGAAGGCTATGTCATTTTCACTGAAATTATTGTTTAACCTGAAAATAAGTTGTTCTTCTTGCATACACACTGATTTTTTTTATGTGAAGTACACTTACTTCAGTAATGTAAGTTCCACAGAAAGCATTCTTAATGCACTGTGGTTAACTGAATATTTCTGACATTTATGTAACATTATAATTTGAAGTATACAAGTAAAGCAAACTGGTGAGCATCAGTATTAGCACCTGTTCCAAAGAGTAGATACAGCAATAATAATAGCAAGTACATTTCTATACTGCTTACTGATGTACTAAGCAGTTTACAAAGTGTAAGCTCATTTCCCCCAACAAGCTGGGTACTCATTTTAGCAACCTAAAGAAGGATGCCAGGCTGAGTTGACCAAGAGCCACTGGCTGGTATTGAACCCACAACCTTGTGGTTTATGAGTGGCTACAGTGCAGGCATTTAACCACTGTGCCACCAGGGCTCCTTGGAATTAATAACATATGTTCAAGGAACTGATCCTCAAGGCCATTTTTGTAGCACTGTGGCCTGTTACAGACAGCCAAAATAAAGCTGCTTCGAGTCACAGTGGAGGTATGGTGTTTCAATGATGCATGCGTCCTAAGAGTCCAGAAGCCACACCAAAGCCACGCTCCAGTCCTTAGGGATGCACACTGCAGCACCAACACACTGCCAAAAAGAAGCTGCCTAGAGTGGCTTCTTTTTTGTGGTGCCACAAACAAGAAAGGGTGCCACCATGATGCCACTTCCTGCCAACAACATCTGGTCACTGTACAGCATCGTCATCATGGCAGCCCCCGTATGGATGGGAGACCACCATGATGGCAGTGTCTGTATGGACTAGGGTTTGCGAGTTATCATACACTAGCGAAGATAAAGCTGTATTGTCAATGAGGCGCTGAGATTCAGTTTTGTCTACATTCCTGGGAGTTTGTTGGAGCTGTAGTCCAAGCTCTAATTTTTTCTCTCTACCCTGCTCTCTTCAGCACATACACTGCACTGAACTGAGTTATGGAATCTAGCTATTGTTGCACTCTAAGGTCCAGCAGTCTCCCTACTGCCACATGGCCAGAAGGAGGAGGAACCTGCCTGAAAAAGATATCATTCCCACCATAACATCTTTACTAAGGTCTGAAACAACATCTAACATCTCCAATTGTTTTTCTCCCCTCCTGTTTGGTTTGTAACATATTGCCTGAAGAAAAAGCCCATGGAGCTTTGAAAGCTTGCAACAAGTATATTGTGCATTTCGGTTGGCCAATAAAGGTATTTTTGTTTGTTTTTGTTAAAGGGCCAACAAAGTTACCCCTGAATGATTCCTGAGATTGGAATTTAATTAATGGCCAATGTGGTTAGATCCTGTGTGCTCTTACTGTTACAAAAAGCAAACACAAAAGCATGTAGTCCAAGGATGGGAAGATTTTCCATCTATTGTTCAATGGTCATACAATCTCACAGCTTTAGCTACCCATTGTTGTGCTTTTCACAGACACCAGCTTTAAGAAAATGTGTTTTGGGAAATATAAGTTTATACCAATATATACTATCCTATACTATCTACTTTTTATCCCATCTTTTCCACTTTTTTCTTTCTTTCTTTCTTTCTTTTCTTTTCTTTTTCTTTTCTTTCTTTGTAAGCACACTTCAAAAATCTATTTTAAAAACAGACACAAAGAGATATGTAAGTACAGATGTAATGTCAGTTGTTTGTACAAGCAAAAGCTCACTCACAGAAAGACAAACTTTCTGGGGGGAAATAGTATGGTGAGAGAAGTCCAACAGGTAAATGTCACTCTTTTAGAATTATATACAATACACAGATAGATCATGTGGTGATAAATCTTTGTCTAAAAATATCATAAAGACAGCAATAAGTATTCCTTTTTTTGCTACCAGATTTTTAAAAAGCTGTATCTGTTTCAGCATTTACAAATAGCCAAGAGTCTTTTGCCTGGGAAAACAAAATCTGGAAGAGGAAGAAGTAGAAGTCATCTTGGGATAGATACAGATTTAAACTGAATTTTATTCCTTGGAGTCATAAATCTCAATATTTTGATAGTTGTCTAGGAACCAATAGTCCCAGCATAAATGGGAAAAAAGAAACCTCCTGAAAAAGGAACTAGGCAAGTTGAGGTGTTTATTTGTATAGTGTGTGTAACAAACATAGGTATTTATTCTATTTGCTATATAATAAATAGAATGTGGAATCTTATGGGTAAAAGGACACAGTGAGTGATAGAAGCCCAAGGGCTGAAACTAGATGCCAGACTATATAGGAGATCCATCACACCTGCCTGTATCCTTCATTTATAGCAAATAATTATAACATTAATAAGTTTATATGGAGAAAAAGGCCACAGTGTAACGTCTAGAACAAGAAATAGAAATGTTGTTATATGTTGTTATATTTATTCACAGGAGGCCTTTTTCTTAGGCTGAAAGTATGTGACTTGCCCAAGACAACCCAGTGGGTTTCCATGAAAGAGTGGGTATTTGAACCCTGGTCTCCCAGAGTCCCAGCCCCATACTCAAACCACTGTTTATTTATTTATTTCCAAGGTTTATACCCCACCTTTCTTCCGCAGTGGGAGTCAAGGCAGATTACAATATAGTAAAAAATATAAAGTTAAAACATTGAATACAACAATTAAAAATGAACACTACTAACAATTAAAAAAACAGATAAAAACAGCCTAATTCAAAACAACAATAATCCATAACATTAAAACATTAAAACATTAAAACAGCACTCAAATAAAATCTAGCCACCAAACACCATCCTAAATAAAAATGTCTTCAGATGCCAGTGAAAGGAGAGCAGGTAGGAGGACAACCTGACTTTGTGTGGCAGGGTGTTCCATAATCTGGGAGCAGCCACAGAGAAGGCTCTCTCCCAAGTCCTCACATGAGAAGGTGGTGGAGCTGAGAGAAAGCCCTCTTCTGCTATTCTCAATGCTCGGGCTGGTTTGTACAGGAAGATGCAGTCCTTCAGATAGTCTGGACCCAAGCCATTTAGGGCTTTAAAGGTCAAAACCAGCACCTTGAATTCTGCCTGGAAACAGACTGGTAGCTGTTTTGCATTTTGTACCTGCTGTATTTTGCACCCACTGTAGTTTCCAAGCAGTTTCCACGGGCAGTCCCATGTAGAGCATGTTTCAGTGGTCCAAATGGGATTTAACCAAGGCATGTGTCACTGTAGCCAGATTTGGTATCTCAAGGAATGGGCTCAGCTGGCACACAAGTTTTAACTGTGCAAATGCATTCCTGGCCAGTGCTGAAAACTCAAGCTCAGAGTGGAGTCCACGAGCACACCCAAGCTGGAAGATTTCAGGGGGAGTGTAACCACACCCAGCACAGGCAACATCCCTATTCCCTGATCTGCCTTACAACTGACCAGGAGCACCTCTGTCTTGTCAGGATTAAGCTTCAATTTGTTTATTCTCATCCAGTCCATTAATGACAGCAGACACTGTTTCAATACAGAGACAGCTTCCTTGGAGACAGATGGGAAGGAGAGATAGAGTTGGAGGTCATCTGCATACTGGTGACACAGCACTCCAAAACTCTGGATGAACTCTCCCAGCAGTTTCATGTAGATGTTGAATAACATGGGGGACAGAACAGAATCCTGAAGGACCCCACAGGCTAACGGCGTCCCGCAATACCATCTTCTGAGTCTGCCCCTCCAAAAAAGACCATAACCACTGCATAACAGCACCCCCCAAGTCCAGAAAGGCAGCTCAGAGGTCACAGAGAGCTCCAGCAGGACCAACAGGGACACACTCCCCCTGTCCAGTTCCCTGTGTAGGTTATCCACCAAGGTAACCATAGCTGTCTCTGTTCCATAGCCAGGTCTGAAATCAGATTGATATGGATCTATATATATGATCTGTTTCATCCAAGAATCCCTGGAACTGAAAGGCCATCATACGTTCCAACACCTTGTCCAAAAAGGGGATATTTGAGACTGGCTGATAGTTCTCCAACTTGGTGGAATCTAGGGAAGATTCTTTTCAATAGTGGCCTCACCACAGCTTTTAGACAAACTTGAAACTTGCCTTCCCTTACCCAGTCAACCAGTCCCCCTCTGGCTGCTTTCAACAGCCAAGATGGATATGGGTCCAGTATGCATGCAGTGGCTCTGACCTCTCCAAAGATTCTGTCCACATCTTCAGGTCACACAAATTGAAACGTATCCAATAACACTGGGCAAGAAGGTGCCAAGGTTACATCCACAATACCTGTTTCAACAAAGGTATCCAAGTAGGAGTGGACCCAAAAAAGAATTGTGCAAACTCTGCACAGCGGGCTTCCAAGTGGTTTATAAAATGCTCCTGAGGAGGGAATGCAAAAAGCCCTTGACCACTCAGAATAACTCCACTGGACAACACTGTGAGGATGCAATGGTGGCTGCAAAGAAAGATTTCTTCACTGCCACCACTGCCACGGCATATACTTTCCAATGATCTCTTGCCCATGTTCGGTCGAACTCACTCCAAGTCTTCCACCATCATCACTCTAGTCTCTGTCCCACTCGTTTCATCATCATCAGCTCCCTTGTAAACCAGGGTGCTCGATTGGTTCCATTCTGTGGAAGGGGACACTTAGGAGTAATTGTGTCCACAGTCCTGGCCATTTCCCTGTTCCAGAGATCAGCCAAGGCTTCAACAGGACACTCCCCAAAAGCTATCAGGAGTCCATCTGGATCCATAAGCCTCCTGGGGTAGACCATCTTAATCGGCCCCCCACCCCTGCAGAGGCTTTGAGTTCCAGTGAGTCTAAACCCCACTAGGTAATGGACCCCACAAGGTCCATCACAAGGAAACTACTGAGAGCTCCTCATGAACATCCTGTCCTGCACAGAAAACTAGGTCTAGAGTGTGTCCAGCAACATGGGTGGCACCAGATACTACTTGGGAGAGCCCCATGGTTGTCATGGCAGACATGAAGTCCTGACCCTCTCCTGCCAGAGCAGTACCCACAGGGATGTTGAAGTCCCCTAGCACAACCAGACATGGAGACTCCACCACCACTTCTGAGACCAACTCTGTCAGCTCAGGAAGGAAGCAGTGGGGTGAACAGTACACCAAACAGTGAAGATCATCAGACCAGTGCTTAAGTGCTGGTAAATTGCCTCTAAAACACTGAAGAAGTGTGCTTGTGTGAAAGCCTGGAGTGCTTCTTCAACATCAGGGAATTATCTGCTCCCCTCCAGCATCACTAAATCATTTGGGGAGAGTTTCCATTCAGAGGAAATTCCCTCTCCCTGATTGATTCAGTGATGCTGGAGGGGAGTCTGATGTTGAGGAAGCACACCAGGCTTTCACACATGCACATTTCCTCAACATTTTAGAGACAATAATCTTCAGAATCCCTTTTCTGTCCCAGCCACCTACCTTTAAATAGACACACTCATCCTCAGTACACTGTGGGACAGAGCACCTAGTGAGGGAGATGGAATCCTGATAGACCACTGCACCTCCATCTCTCTGCGCCTCAGGCCTAGCCTGCTGCTGAAGAATCCAGGTTGGCAAAACTGGGAGATTAACACACAGAGAGAGAGAGAGAGAGAGAGAGAGAGAGCTTCATCCAGCCAGGTGTCCGTAATACAAGCCAAGTTAGCATGCTCATCCAGGACCAAGTCCTGGATCAGTGGTGTTTTTCCATTCATTGACCTGGCATTGAGTAGTAGCATTTTCTGCCCAGGGAGCCTGTTGCCAAAGCTATCCAGGCTATCTGAAGAAGAGGATTATCCAGGGACAACCAACGCTCTATGTTTCTCTCAAGTTCTCTGTTGGTGGGTTTTTCTCCCCATACCTGTTAGAATGTCAATGGATGCTCCCTTGGCAACTCCTCCTCCCAGACTCTCTGAAAACAGCATAACTACTGGCAGCTAAAAAAAAATCTGAAAAGTAAAAAACGTAATATAACACCTTCTTTCCCCTCTCCAGCAAAGTAATTGGCCCTCGTCCTCGTACCAACCCTGAAGCAGCTCCCCTCACCACCCAGGCAACCTCTTATATCCCTTTTCAGGAGGGAGGGAGGTGTTGCTTAATACTCCTGAGTGAAACTTGGAGTCTTCTTGTACCAGTAAGAAGGTGATCTCTGCAGGAATCAGGCCTACTGTCAGTAGCCTTGTAGAAGAGGGCCAGGAGTGGATGCTGGAACTGTATTCTCTGTAGTGTCTTGGTGGTGGTGTTGTTTTCCTTGCAGGGTGATGGGTTTTTCCTGTTTCAGAACTGGTATTATTACCTCCAAACAGAGCTGCTACACCACACTGCCTGTGTGTGTGTGTGTGTGTGTGTGTGTGTGTGTGTGTGCACATGTGTGGACGTGGGCATGTTTTTCATCTGTATTCCTATACATAAAACAAAACTTTTGTGTTTGCTTAGTTGTTAAGACCCCGACTGATGACCACAAGGTTGGCAGATCGGCAGCTTGTGGCCCAAGTGCTCATTACTAGTCTCAGCTTCTGCCACCCTAAAAAAGCTCTCAAGACTGATCTCTTCCGGCAGGCCTTCCCTGAATAGAACGACTCAGCTATGAATGAATTCTCCCCATTTTATGTATTAGGCCACTACTTTGCTCACTGGATTATTGTACTGTTAATAATATTGTACTGTGTATTTTAACAGATTCATTTTAATTGTATTATGTTTAATTCTTTTTTAAGGGGGGTTAGACATTGTATTGTCTACTCCCCCTTGCTGTCTTAAATATGTAAGCCGCTTTGATTGCCTTGCAGACGAAAAGTGGGATAGAAATAAAAGTTTTATTATTATTTATTTAGTTCAAAAGAATGCAAAAGTGTAAGTATATAAACAAATACCACTTCAGTGGAAAAGTAACAGCATTCTGTGCAGCCATGCTGGTCACATGACCACAGAGTCATCATTGACAATGCTGGCTCCCTTGGTTTACTAATGGAGATAATTACTGCCCCATACAGTTGAACATGATCAGACTATCACATCAGAGGAAACCTTTACCTTTTTAGCTATTTATCTTGAGGCTTTAAAAAAAAAAAGTTACATTTCAAATGCATATTTTACATATTTCACATTTCTGTCTTGACAGTTTGAGATAGCAAATGCCTCCTGTTGCTGCTTATAATTACCCTGTCATTGTCTGCTGGCTTCTATAAATGGTAAGCCTCTTTTCCCTTTTATTTTTTAAAATCAAACAATAGCGTATCAATCTGACAGGAATAATGATGTTGTTTTAAGGTCTAGAAAAATGTTTTGCTTTAAAGCAAACAAAATAAAGGGACGGCTAGTAGACCAGTGGCTGAACAGTTTTGCATGTTCAACCCCTGGCTTCTCCAGTTAAGATTATGAAAGGACCATCAGTATTTCCAGAGAAAGAATATTAGCAACTTTCTTGTACGTTTACTGGTATATAAGAACTTCGGAGGGAAAGTAATGTTTGATTTGTATTATTTTATGAACTGGCCAAATCTGCATTTAAATAATTTGTTTGCAGGTTTGGATGCATCAACACAGAATCATAATAGGACCTTATTGTATCCCAATTCCAATCAAATTCATAGAAGGCCAGGAGTGTACGATGAAGGCAAGGCAGAGCACTATTTTGCATATTATTATTCATTCTTTTGATCCTTGATGTAGCAAAAATTAGCATCAAATGAGATTTTATGGTTAGCAGAGAAGTAAAAGTTTATTGCACTTTATTGTTTTTTTTATTTGCAAGGATGGCACTTAAAAAGAAACTACTTGCACTAAACTGATAATAATCTTCAATTATTTATATGGTGTGAATGCACAGTAGTCTTATAATATTAAACTCATGTGGCATGAAAAGGGAACTGTCTCGTTATATCTGAAAATGGCCATTATACCATGTCTACAGAAGATGGGAATTTTCTACAAGTCTGCTAAAGTGAATAGTACTCTTATCACACACACACACACACACACACACACACTGCACTTTACTTTTAATGTATAGAGGTGATTGGTAAATAAAGCACTGAGATCTGCCCCATTTTAGCTAATCCTAACTCTAATTAAATAAAGTATATTGAATCCATTGTTGAATGACAAGTCCATACATGAGTAAATCCCATTGTTTCAATGGGTCTACTGTAGTTGGAAACTAGCAAAGTAATTCAGGCCAGACAGTGAAAGACAACAGACACACTACTGGAGTAAAATAACCACTGAAATTTATTCTGTTGCAATGCACAGATATAAGTTAGGGGACACCTGGCTTGGCAACAGTACACATGAAAGGGATTTAGGAGTCCTAGTAGACCACAAATTGAACAGTGTGATGTGGCAGCAATTTTAGGCTGCATCAATAGAAGTATAGTGTCTAGATCAAGGGAAGTAATAGTGCCACTCTATTCTGCTTTGGTTAGGCCTCACCTGGAATGTGTCTAGTTCTGGGCACCGTAATTCAAAAAGGATGTTGACAAGCTGGAGCATGTCCAGAGGAAGGCAACCAAAATGGTGAATGGTTTGGAAACTGTGCCCTATGAGGAGTGATTTAGGGAGCTGGGCATGTTTAGCCTGGAAAAGAGAATAATAAGAGGTGATATGATAGCCCTGTCTAAATATTTGAAGGGTTATCATGTTGAGGATGGAGTAAGGTTGTTTTGCTGACTGACTTGTAAATAACAAGACCAGACATAGAGATGGGTTGTGAAATGGGCCACTTTATTTTAAATTCACCTATCTATATATTTTCTAAGGGATCTGCAAAATGAGAGGGAGCAACCTAGTGTGGTAGCATCTGTGGAAGGCGGTCTCTTTCCCAGACCCCCTCCTCAGCTTCCACTGTTGCTTTCTGGCCATCCTGCATCTGGAACACCAACCTGATATTTCTTCACTCAGCTCTTTGAACTTGAGTGAGGGTGTATATCTCAGGTCAGCCCCAAGGAAGATCTCTTTCCCTATCCCTTTAGTCACATGACATAAAGAGACAGTTTCAGAGGTCTAATCTTGACTACAAGAGGTTTCCATATCTGCTCACTAGAATGCTATATCTCCCTGCCCAAACAGCCATAGATATGGGTCACGTGTCTGCTTAGTTGTGACTGTCCAAACTGTGTTTATATAGTACTCTGAGGGAAACATTGGTGATAGCCATTTCTACTGAATTTCTAGGTCATAATATATCCAAGCACTATTAGGACTCCTTCCTGAAATAATACATGTCATATTTCCCAGAATGGTGATAATCTCCATGAGCAACACAACAAGGTTTCATTTCTGTGGGGAAAAGCAAACCAAAACAGTAGTCATAGGTCCAAAACACACTGCAGAAATAATCCAGTTTGAGATCATTTTAACTGCTCTGGCTCAAGGCTAGGGAATTCTGGGGATTGTAGTTTTGTGAAACATTTAGCCTTTTTAAGTAGTCTCAAACTGGATTATTATGTGTTGCTCATGGAGATTCTCACCATTCTGGGAAATATGGCTTGTATTATAGTGCTTGCATATGTTATGGCTTGGAAATTCAGTAGGAGTGGCTATCAGCAACATTTTGCTCAGAATACTGTATAAACACAGTTTGGATGGTCACAGTTCCTTCTTCTCTTTCTCCACCCCAGATCTGGATTATTAATGCATAACAATCTTTATATGACTGCATGTATGCCAGCATGGTGTAGTGATTTGAGTGTTGGACTAGGACTCTGGAAATCCAGGGTCCAAATCCCTGATCAGCCATGGAAATCCACTGTGTGACTTACTTTCTCAGCCTCAGAGAAAGGCAATATTAAATCCTCTCTGAATAAATGTTGTCAAGAAGATCCTGTCTCTGGGTCTCCATACATCAGACATGATTGAAGGCACACAACAATTCATATTTCCATCAAGAAATTCTTGATTTTTTTTAAACTATGGGACAGCAGTGTGACTCTTTGTTAAATTTGCACAAATTTATATAATCACATCAAAATTGCTTTTTCCCACTCGTTGGTGGATGGGGAGCAATTGATGAGTATAGCAGGATTTTGCAGACAAATAAAGCCAATCTTCTTAAGATAACAAACTCTAACAACTGCATGCTACAGAGACAGAACTAGCTTCAGAAAATCATGTAATTCATATCTCCTTATTCAAATTTCTATGGTCTGGAAATCACAGAATAAAAGAGGGTGTTATGGGTTAGCATTTGTTGCATGACGTATATAGACTTATAGTTTAAAGTTAAAAAAAAACTTGTAGTACAGTCCGTCCTCGCCTTACGCGGGGGATCCGTTCTGGAACCCTCCACATAAGGCGAATTCCGCTTATGCTCGAGCTCCATTGGAAACAATGGGGCTCGTGTGCAGCGGCGCTGTGGCGTGGGCACACACGGGGCGCAACAGGCGTGTGCGGGGCACAACGGGCGCGCACGCCCATTCAATTGAATGGGATGCGCCACCCGCACGTGCCCCGTGTGAGCCCCGCGGCTTGAGCGCATATGCTCAAGGCCGCATATGGCGCGCCCACGTATGGCGCGGGCACGCTGTAGTAACATAAGAACAATGAAGAGGCAATTCTAGAAAGTCTAATTAAATATCACTGAATTTAGATATTCTGCAAAATTTTCTTCATTAAAAAAAAACCAGGAGAGATTGATCAGTGATCCAAAGGAGCTATGAATAAAAGTATTGGGAGGTAGCATATGACATTTGCCTAAGATTTGATCAGCAAAGATTAGTTTTATACAAAAAGAAACTACACTTGATGGAACAGTAATGCTATTGGTTAACAAATCATAGTTAGATTTAGAACATCTGAATCTGAGTGAAGTTTGGCTTTTAAGATCACACAAAATAGGATTACACCATCCCTAGTTAGTTTCAGCAATAAGGCCACCAGTTTCAGGATCAACAGTTTGGTTTTAGAAATATAAATTTAGCTGGAAGGGTGTAGCGAGGTGGCTCCCTTAAGAGAGAGGGCTGAAGGGGCTAATGAGGGTCAGGTGGAGGAGGAGGAGGGGCGAGAAGCAGACTTAGGAGGAGGAGGAGTCGGCCTGGGGGGCAGAAGAATAGGAGAAAGGCGACCGGGGAGAGGTTCACGTGGCGGAAGAGGAGGACGGGGAGTTGCGGTCGGCGAAGGGAGAGAGGAGGTGGTAAGGAAGACCACGAGGGACGGAGGTCCGGCTATTTTGCAAGTTCGGTCAGGGGCTCGAGGAAAAGGACCACACGAGGAGGTTACCTTAAGAGACCCTAGAGTAGAGGGTGACTTTCCCTTCCCGGACACAGAAGAGTGGGATAGCGGACCGAAGGACTCCTTAGAAGGGGCTTGGTGGGATCCAAAAGGGGAACTTTGGCAAACCGGGCCCGAACCCAGAGAGAAGGAGAAGTCAGACTTAGAGCCTCTAGAGAAACATTCGGGAGGCCGGTCTCGATCTCGGGGCCAAGATTGTGAGGACGACACCTAGTCCAGAAGCCGAGCTTCGGAGTCTCTGGGACTTATAGTTTTCACTAAGGGGAATAGCTCTACTTGTTGGAGAACTGTTGGGACTTTTGTTGGTTTGAAGTTATTAAAGTTTGTTGCACTCGCCACGTGCTTGGAAGTTTGTTTCTGTTTCACCCATTCTTGGGAGGAGGAGCTGAGTTAGGGTGTCCATCATGCAGCCAGCCATGCCAGCCCCGCCCACAAAGGGAGAATGAAGATTAGTTGGAGCTGAAGAGAGAAAGGGTTCGAAGTGATACAGGTAGAAATTAAGTGACAGTTAAGAGAGATTGATTTATTCATTGATCGACTGATTGCATTAGAGAATGAAAAGAAGCCAAAGCCTGGGAGAGAATAACATCACAGCTGGTAGAACAGGTGAACTCTTTGAATCATTGAGAGTACAAAAATACTGCATGGATAAACAACCTGGATAAAATAGGGATAGTCTGATTAGGTTTCCTGGACGTATTTATCCCTGGCTACTTTATAATTCCTCTTTCTCTCCATATTAAGCTTTTTTTAATTGACATTTTTCTTCAGTAAACTTTAAACATCAAGTCATACTATGTTGCCTCTTCTTCCCTTTCATTCATGAGTGTATTGTCAATCCATGACAGTGAGCCTGGGTGAAGGGCTTTCTTTTCCTTCCTTTCTTCTCATACAGACATTTCTCCAATCAATCTTGGGAGGTGATGTGACTCCTATTCTGATCTTCTTCTCTATAAATTCTACACAGACATAACATATGAAGAAAGGGGGAGGATGATCATACAAGTTCTGTCCTTTGTTATCATCTCTCTTGCCCTCTGTTGCTGTCTGTGAGTTGGAGGGAAAACTTTTAAAATGGACAGTCTTTGCTAACCATGTAAGCTACCTTCTTGTAATTTAGAATTCTGAAAAAGCAAGTCTCTAAAACATAACTTTCTGTATGTGTGCTATGTGAATGAGAATGACTTACCATTGCAGAGGTTTGCCTTCAATGCTTGGAGGGTGATGCAGATGACAACAGGATAAAAGTTGAGATAATCATCCTCATTTCCGAAATTGTATTTTCATCTACTACCAGGGGTGGCCATTGTGCAGCCTTCCAGATGTTTCTGGACTGGAACCCCCAGAATTCCCCACCATCACCTGTGCTAGATTTGCTAGAAATTGCACTTCAATATCAGAAGGTCCACCCACTGTCCTGTGCAGAGGAATTGTACCCAAATAGAGATATCATTTGTATCACATCTGAACTGAGATATTCACTACCTATAATTAGAATCCAAACAAAGTCTGAAATCACAATCAGAATCCAAGTAGTGACTCTGAGAGGTCAACAGAATGTTGCTATACCTAGTGAAGATGCAGTGTTGCAAACATAACAACAGTGCTAAATGTTACCAAATCTGAAAGAAATGTTTGGTATTCACAGAAGAGGGGACAAAGGGGGAAACAGAGGAAGTCATAAGCCCAGAAATGCTTTTTTATCATCAAATCATTATTTTGCAGTGAAAGAACATGCTGTCTGAACCATAGCTTATTCTATATAGTATGCAAGATTATTGCTTCTAAGCTATAAAGTGTGATATATTTGTTTCCCTTCCCTCACTTTAAGGCCACTGTAAATATTTCCACTCTCCTTTCACTTAGTAATGTTTATGTTTGCGTTGAATATGAGTGTAGATTATATATTCATTTAAATGGGGAACAGCTTTAACTCTTTCAATAATGGCACCTTTGGGCAACACCAGAAAGATTCAGTAAGCCAAGCCAGGCCTCAGTATTTATACATACCATTTCCTTGGTGATGTAGCCTTCTACCTAAAAATATAACCAGTTTCACTCACAAGATTTCCACCAGAAAAACAGAAGGTAGAGATTCCTTTGTGCATCGCTGAAATATTCTATTCACTCAGCATAATAAATGTTGAACTTACACAGAGAAATATATATAAGAATAGGAATGCAAGGAACCTGGTTGTAATATATGATGACAGCAGTGAAACTGTCAAGGAAAGCACTTGATACGATCTATAGGATTCCCATGAGGAACATTATCACAAGAGGTTTCTTTAATTTAGGACTGTAAAATCCCATGGAGCCCAAAGATTAAGCATATTTCAGTATAGGCAAACAATTATGGAATTTCCCAGAGTCTTTCAGAAATCTGGAATTCTCCTCAGTTATGAAGGCAATCCTAGGGGTTTTTTTTTCTCTCCAAAAGTTAAGTGCATAGTGGGAAAAGAGAAATGTCCCAAACCATGGACAGAATGTGTGATTATAATGGCCTAGGTTCAGCAAACATAGTGGCAAGGCATAAGTCTCTTCTGTAATACTATAACTGTCATGGGGAGTCCATTTCTGCTCTGGGGCACAAAAACCACCAGGGAGCTTCCAGATGTGGCTCTGTTCTCCAAGCCACTGACTAGAGAGCTTATCACACAGGGCTCCTGACATGCAAATGGAAAGGTACAAAAGGAGCCGGGACAGGAACAGAATGAGTGGGGGACACATTTTACTGTACACCAGAATGCCACCGAACACCGCCAGAAGTCCCCATTCCATTCTGTTCCCCATCTGTCCCAGAGGAGGAAATTTTTGAGAACTGTTCAGAACATTTTTCAAAAATTGCCACCTGTGGGATGAATGGGGAATGGAATGAGGACTTCCGCCGCCAGTGGCGGTGGGGGTGGCATTCTGGTGTGTGGTAAAATGTGTCCGCCACCCATTACATTTCCTTTTTGGCCCCTTTTGTACTGTTCCATTTGCGTGCCAGGAGCCCTGTGCGATAAACTCATAGGTCTGCAAGAGTGTCCCCAGGCATATTCTGACACATCTTGCATACTGAGCAGAGAAGGATAAACTTCTATCTGCAGTGTAAATCTGCTCTTTCATTGCCATGCACTTGAGAGAAGGCAGTAGGATGGAACTACTTTGTGAAGCCCTGTGACTGACATAGTACACCAAGGGCAATGACACAGAATAAAGGGGTACATGACCATTCCTTGGGCAACAATGTTCAGAGTAGAAACATCAGTGTAACAGAGTTATGCCAGTTTACCTGCAGCCTGGTTGTGGGACTTGATTCATGGAGATGATGCCCAAAGAGCTGTCAACCTTAGTCAAAAGCAAACATCAAAATATAAAATTGCTAAGGGGGGAACAACTTTCTGTATGTTTTAGAGGCAAGCCCAAAACCCAGCATGCAGAGGCCATGTAAATGCACTGGGGGGGGGGCAGTTTAATATTTGCAACAGAAGCCCAAATGCAGAATTGACCCTATATCATTTCTTCATGACAAAAACAGTTCTGGGTCCTGGTACATCCTATAACAAGGAACAATTGTCAGTTCGGTTCCTGGGGCTGAATCTATTTTTTGATTAACATTTAATGCATTGTTAAATTGTAAATTTCATTTGTTCATATAAAAAATGTAAGGGAAGAAGGCAGAAGAAGGAAGAAATAATCATAATTGCTAGCAACTGTTGCTATAGTGATGGGAAAGCTAAGGAGAGGAGCAGTGGAAAAAATTGAAGAATCTGGATAGTTGGAAGAGGGAGAAAGGGAAGGTTAGGCTGTGAAAGCTAAGGGAAGAAACAATTTTGAGAAAACCTGTGAAGTGTATCTGTGGAGGAGAAAGTGTTGCTAAAATGTGAAAGTGGTAGAATTTTCAGGTGGGACAAGACAAGTAAGACTGAATGTGTTTCAGTTCTTTCTTAGCAGATTAAAATAGTATGCACTTTTGGATAAGTCACACCTCATCAGTTTCTTTTCTTCCAACCCCATATTTTTGTGTTATGGGTTTTCCCAGTTAGTTATGACAATCAATAGATGAGTTTTTGGAAGATTTTTGACACATGCTGATTTTTTTTGTGTACACTATACAGTCAAATCACTAGCACATCAAGGTTTAGATTTTTTTTTAAATAGATAACAAGTTCTGTGTTACATTCATAATCATAGAGTTGGAAGAGGCCTCAAGAAGCATTCAGTCCAACCCCCTGCCATGCAGGAAGATGTAACCAAAGCACTCCCAACAGACGGCTATCCAGTCTCTGTTTAAAAACCTCCAGTTTTGCATCCAATGGAAACTTAACTATGGAAACATGCATTAAGTGTATCCTATCACTGAAGGACTGATTATTTGGTGTGCAGAAAGCTTCCTGTCCATGAAAATCTCTGCCTTCATAATTGGTATAACTTTCAGGAGTACAGTTAGAGCTGAGATATGATCCTTAATAGGATTCAGACTTCCAACTCTATGATTCTATAATTCCATGCAAGGAAGAAAGGTTTTAAAAAGACCAAGGAAGTCCAGTAACACAGAGGAGTGTGTCATAGAACTGCCAGGAGTGTACCTAGAAATAAGGGTTTACCTTTAAAGGGATTTCAGATTCCCATATAAGGAGGAAATATTTTGGAAGGACAAAGGAAGTCCTGTAAAATCAGTTTAAAGTGTTATGTTCTTTGAACAGTGGAGAGCCAGTAAAGAGAAGGCTCATATCCACCTGTGGAATGGCAATTTATTAGCTTACACATTGTAAACTGCTTAGGGAGTGCTTAAGTGCACTGATAAGTGGTATAGAAATGTACTTGCTACTGCTATTGCTAAAGCTACTGTTCCATAGGATTTATACTCCAAATGAATTAGCTTTACTGGAAGGTGTGTGTAATGAACTAAAACACAGTTGAAATGTAACTGACATCTTTGAGGGAACTGGAGTAAAGTCAATTTCTAACAAATGGAGGGATGTAGAAATTGTAACCACAAGCTTTGAGAACAAACCACCAAAAGAGATACGATCATAAGTTATCTCCCTAAATAAAAGCTATTTTCTTCTTGTTCACAAATGAGTGATTTATAACTAACACCATCAAAAAATATCTACCAAGAATATTGAAAAATAATTTTAAAAAATGCTTAAGGAAGTGGGAGGTGCAAGGGTTAGATAAATATTTCTGAGGGAAGAAAAGCCTCAAGCTATTGTGTGTGTAAATTTCAATAGAAATGTAAAACTGGTGGATATATTGATGAGGTGACAAGTTCAGTTTTAATGATGATTGTTGGGTGAGAAAAGTGGGAAGAAAGATATTGCCTGAAGCCAAGGTAAGTAGACAACCCTATGAATGATGGAGGACACCATTAGAATGTAGCATGATTCTGGCTGCAAACCAGAAAGGTGCTGTGATAAAGTGGCCAAGAGAGGATGGGATGTTAACTATTGTTTTAATATGTATATATGCCAGAAAATCATTGTTTCTATTCAACTCACTGTGTGTCCGGGATTGCTGCCAGCAATCTCTGACTTATGCTGATAACCAATGCCTGCAACCAACATGTGTAGGCAAAACAAACCTTGTGGAGAAGCAGTCAAAGAGCAAGCCGAGGAAACAAGCCGGTGTCGGGATTGGAGAAAGTCAAGCGTGCCGAAAGACGAGCCGAAGTCAGGAAGCCAGAAAGCAGCGTGGTCAAAACAGTCCGAGGTCACAATAGCCAAGAGATAACAAAGGTCCGGTCCGAGGTCAAGGTAGCAAGGAAGCAAGGTAACAAGATGTCTGGAGCTAGAGCGACAGCAATCACACCAAGGGCTCATGCAATAAACTCTAGCAACCAACTCAAACCTCTCTTCCACTTAAATCAGGGAAGCTCTCCCTCGAGCCACCTGAGGCTGGTTTGCTAACTGTCTTTCTGCAATCCTCCTGGATCTGCGCCTGCAAGCACTCTCGGCCCTTCTCTCTTGATAAGAAGGTACTTGCAGGCATGCCTCATCTCCTGAATCACCACTAGGCTGTGGCACCATAGCAGGCCTTTCCTCAGCACTAGGACCTGGTTGGACCTCCTGCTCTGGGGTTGGGGAAGCACAGCTGGGGCCTGGCAGAGCAGAACTAACACCTGGTGCAGCCTCAATCAGCCCTTGCTCTGGAGGAGGCTCATCCTCCTCCTCATCCTCCGAGAGCTCATCTTGGCTGGCCATGACACTGTGGATGAAATGGAGTTTGTGGACATATTCCAATTCTATTCCTTCTCATTCCAAACTCCCCATGTAGTCCTGTCCCCCCAGTCTAGGAAGTGTTCTGCAACTGGCTTTTGTGTATTCCCATTCCTATTGTCTGATTTATGGCCATTTATCATCTTTCATAGAGACTGGCCTATTTGCCCAGTATAGAGTGCTAAATGGCATTATTGACAGAGAATGACATGTATCTCATTAGAGGATGAGCAAGTCAAAGTCTCTCTTATATTGTGGATTACGTGATTAGGTCCTATGATTTCCTACGTAGACCTGTGGCCCAAATTGGCTTCTGGGTTTGAGGAAGGTCTTGTACTTGTTTCTTCATCTGTGTTGCATGTCCTCCTGCAAGTTAAATAATTGTTTGAGATTGGAAGGCTATCTATAGGCAAGTAAAGAGCCGTTGAGAGGGCGGTATTATTGTCCAGAATGGGTTGTGGTTCATTGATGATATGTCTGAGTAATCTCACTTGGGAAATCTATGTCACCACAAGTGAGGTTCTGTCATTTTCTGTCCTCCGTCTGTTCTGTAATAGTCCTGGGTAAAAGTCTTGCCCAATATTTCTTTTGTTGTTGTTTTTAACCTCATGTAGTGGGAATTGTAATTTGCGAAATGCTTGCTATAATTCCATGAGTTTGGTGTTCCTATCTTGTGACTCTGAGCAGATGCAGTTGTATCAGAGGGCTTGGCTGTAAGCTATGTATTTGAAAGTGAGTACAAGTTGGAAAATGGAGACATACCAGTATGTCTAGTGGTCAGTGGGTTTGTGATATAATGTGGTGCTTAGGTGTTCTGCAGCTGTATGGTGGTGTCCAGAAAATGAACTTGTTCTGTGGATAGTTCTTGGCTAAGATTTATGGTTAGCTGGAATTTGTTGAAAATCTGATGGAATGTTTAGAATCAGTCCTCTCCCTGAGTCCAAAGAATGAAGCTTCCAGGCTAAGGTCTGTATCTAGGAGTACACAGAAGATGTGAATCTGTGGCCTGGTACAGACTGCCGTAAAGTGGTGGTCTGGGGCCGATTTTAGGGCTCAGGAATGTGGAGCATCCGCACATTCCTGAGCCCTACTGTGCACCACTGGTGCCCTCATGGCATGGCCCCATCCACATGAGGTCTGCCATGATGATGCAGGCATGGCACAACATCCAAACATCACTGGGCCCAATAGCGCCTGGCGCATATGGTGGGGAATTTTAGTACTAACAGAGGCTGTGCCATTTGGGTGGTGTGGCCTCCTTGCATGATAAAAATGGGCGGCTACAGACTGCCCTTTCGGGGTGGTCTTTTGAGCCCCTGTGTTCTCATGGGAAGTATAATTCTATCCAGACTGAATCTCTGTTCCCTAATGTACTTTTCAACAAACTAGGAGTCTCTTTTAAGTTTTAAGTTGTTCACCCTCATCCAATTTATTACTGATGACAAGCACCCAGTTTAGGAGAGAAATTGGTTCCTTGGCTTATGGTAGAAAGGAGTAACAATGCTGGGTGACTTCTACATACTGATGGCACCAAATGCCAACAAATACATTGTCTTCAATTTTCACTATCATTTGCTTTTTGCATATGGTGGGGGTGGTGGGGAAGTTTCTGGAAGTTCCAAGTTTAACCCGTTTAATTTTGGATACCCACATGACATTTCCCTCATTCTGAAGCATTTTGTCTTCCACTCACTGTGTTGCCCTCAGATGCCATCTGAGCCACTGCCCACTTTCAATGGTTTTCTCTTCAGGACAGGTATATATTACCCTCTCTATAACCTAAGCTATCTCTATCCAGTTTCCATTCCTCTATTTTAGTTAGCTCTGTATGGCATTTCTGTTTGAATTGCTATCATGTGTTGCACTCTTGGATATTTCTAAATAAAAAAAATCTTATATTCACTAAACCTGGAGTCTTCGCACCATTAGTACTTATATAAATAGTTGAAAACATCCTTAAATTACCCAGCCTCTTATAAGACTCCTTGAGTTAAGTATTTCCACCATCATTTACAGCAGATGCTGTCACAAATGGTGGGGATCCCAAGTCCCCCTCCCCAATGTTGAGGAACTGGCAACATAGAGAAGGGCTTCCTACTAAACCTTTTACCACCTCTCATTGCTCTCTAGGCTAGGTGCAGTAGGCTTTTAGATGGAAAATAAAAAAGGGATAACCTAAGTGTCATTTTCTTTATTCTGCCATGTCTTGAATATTTTCCATTTGGATGTTTGTTGAGTGTATTTTGAACCCTGGCACTTAGAGAGTATGATATTTACTGGGCTGAATGAGCTTCATGCATGTGAGTGAATTTGGCAAAGTACAACAGTGTAATGAGAAAAACAGCTAGATCAGAATTTTGTGTGGGTTCCCCTGAGGCAGTTGTGGATATGAGCTTGTCTCTTAATTTACTTATGAGCTTGCTCTCCTATTGACATATCCAGCCATTATTCTTACCCAGTTTTCAAATGTCCCCTGCAGCTTCACTGGGCGAACTTTTGCTTTGAACAGTGAACATTATAATTTCATCTGTGTATCACTACTTGAATGTCAGTTCTGCCTGTACTTTGGATAGTTTAATTTGTCAGATCATATTCATTCTTACATAACATATCTGTGTCCGTAGATGCATAATGAATCACAGATTGGTCAGAGGAATGCTACCAACCATTTTAAAAGTAATTAATGCAAATTATGTACAAATTGCAAGTACAAGCTAATATTCCCAGGAATTATAAAGGAATACCTAATTTTTGTATGTCACCTATAACATAGCCACATAACTGAAAGTAGTATGAAAAATTGTGTGAAGTCACATAAACAACTCGGATAAACCCTGTTGTGGCACTCTGAACCAGATAACTCCATAGTTTATAGTATATATTATCTCCAATCCTGTAGTTAGTTCCAGCAAGAGTAGACCTATTGAATCAGATTTAACTGTATTGTCTTACCATTTATTCAATGGATTTACTTGAGACTAACAATAGGATCCAGGCATATGTGCTATTTTTTTTACTGGTACTGATGTCTTCTAGAATGTTCTAAAGAAGCATGAGATAGAATCACAGAATCATAAAGAAAGAAACTCCACCACACTCCAAGGCAGCATATTCAATGGTCAGACAGCTCTGAACATCAGGAAGTTCCTCCTGAAATTTAGGTGGAATCTCTTCTCCTGTAGTTTGAATTCATTGCTCCTTGTCCTAGTCTCTGGAGCTGTGGAAAATAAGTCTGTTCCATCTTCAGTATGAAATCCCTTCAAATATTTAAACATGACTATCATGTTCCCTCTTAACCTTTCAACATTAGGTACGAACATTAACATAACAGCACACTCCAACATTAAAAGCCTATTACAGGTGCAAGACAGACATCCCAATAAGGGCGGTCTGCTGGCGCCTACTTTCCTGCCGGCGAGAAGCTGCAATGGACAACCACACAGCTTCCCACCAGTGAAAAAAGAACCCGCAAAAAGCAGGTTCTTCTTATGCCATGACTGCAGCATAACTAGTGTGCCATGGCTTGCCATGGCTCACTATGGCGCACTAGTTACTTAGGTGCTGCATGGCATCATGTGGATGGCGTGTGGCGCTTACATAGCAATGGTGGTGCCCATCTGTATAGAACACCAGCATTGTTACAGCACAGTGCTGTAATAGGTCTAGGGACTATGCAGTTGCCGCATGGTCCCTTAGCCCAAATATGGCATTGGCCCATCTAGACCAGGCCACATTCATTTAGAAATATCTTGATGGAACAGAAACATTTTTATTGGCCAGAGAAAAGAAAGCCATCCTAGCCTCTCTAGGTAGAGATTTTGGTCACAACCACTAGCCTTCTTTCTTTGTCCCAAAATGCATGGGCCAAATAAGGTGTACACACCCAAAGATACTGGAAGCCAGTCTGAGGCCATGCTAAAAAAACGCTGGTCCAAAAAGGAGCAGATATAATCCTACTTGGAACTGCAGTGGTGGATTGTTTAGGAAGTGGACCATGTGGTTGCCACAGTCCTAGCCCAATTGCAGCCAGAGTGGCCTCTGGCTGCTCCTTCCAGGCCATGTACTTCGTCCCTTCATTCCATTGACCAAGCCTTAGAAGATAGTGGAACAGAAAGAAGGGCTTCTGCCAAAGATATTAGAACTCTAACAGACATATATACAGAGATGCTGTCCCTTCAGTAGTATGGACCGAGCTGAAGATGAAGTAGCATGACAGAGAGTGCAACTATTTGTGGGTTCAGTTGGAATGCTTCTTCCCATTCAGAATTTACTCAACCATAGAAGCATTTCACACTACTGATTCTTAGTGCATTGGAAATGAAATGCCTTGGTTTTTAGATTCTAGATGCTTCCAGATGGTTTGCAACAATGCTTTAACCACTTTACCCTTCCCATGTTCAAACACTCCAGTCTAAGCAATACTTGTGCATGGCAACTTAATGGCAAGTCCCTGTGGAATTCAATGAGATTAGTGTCTGAGTAAATAAACATGTGTAGGCTTTAGGAACTTAATATTATTTTTTGCTCACAACACAATTGCATTAAAAAAAGCTTTTCCAATATAAAAGCAACATTTCAGAACATCACTTTAACTTACGGGATTAAAAGCCATGTGGTGTTAGTAATTACAATGCATGAGTTGAATCAATATAAAAGTTGTCCTAAATGCTAAATGAAACTACCATAATAGCTTCAAGATACCAGCAGAATTCATTTTATTTTACTTCATCTTCCCTTCCCATTGATTTGATCCCCTCATTCTTTCAGTTCATAGACACTTATCTTTGAACAGTGTTCACAATTTATTTTAAATGTATACTCTCCAACCTTCTAACTCTCTTTCTTTTTGTCTTTCATCATTTTTTAGTCTTGACTCCAAGTCAGATTCAAGAATGTCATGCTTTTCAAAGGAAATGAAGTTTCTAGACGAGAGGATTTCTCTAACTTAGCACTTTGCTTTAAACATAGCCTCCCCCCTCCCTATAATTCTGAACAACAATTGACTTGAATTTGTTAACAGCTTTGAGTGAGGAGGGCTTAGTTCTGTTTGTAGATTAGCTTAGATCTACTGTTCAAGATTATTTCCCTTTGTGTCCTCTTTTCTTATCCCAGTTGAACTGAGAAGACGGATGCAGTTCTTGGCTTATTTAATTCGCACATGTAAGAACAAATAACTTCAACATTTTACCCCCTTCTGTGTTTTATTACATGAGTTTTGTGGAGTTTGTTATTATTTTTTGTGTTACTTTAAGAACCTTTTAAACAATAACTTCATTTTTGCAACAACAACAACAACAACAAAACAAAACCAGAAACAAAAACATAAATATGTTTAAAGTTGTTTTGCAAAGAAAAAGCGAATCAATAATCATTGCATTAGACATGCTTTGTTAAAGATGTGGAAGAAATTTAAACATAGTATTGTTACTGGTTTTCCAAAATGGGCTTTCCCATTAGAAGTGATCTATAGAACAGAACTACAGAAGGAGACTGGATTACCTATGATGACCTTCTTAAATCCAGTGATAAGAAACTAGAAATTAAATCAGAAAAATAATTAGAACTACAAGGTATTAGATTAAATTGGTTTGAATACTGGCAAATTCATGCAAAGGCCCAACATGATCTAAAAGAATGGGAAGAGATAAAAAACCCATCAGAGGTGGAAAGATTATTGTTGACCAAAAGTGATTAAAAAGTATTGATGGGGAAACTTTGTAAAATATTGTTAAGCTAGGACACTGAACAAGAAGTAATCAAAGAAACGATGATCAAATGGGCAAAAGATTTCAGATATTCTGTTAACCTTGACCAATGGGGAAAGGCTTAGAATTAAAATACAAAATTAACCGCGGCCCAAAATTTAAAAGAAAACTGGTTCAAAATGTATTTCAGATGGCATTTAACACCAGCAAAACTAGCTAAAATATATAAGAACACAAATAACATCTGTTGGAAGTGCGGCAAATCTATAGGATCATGCCTCCACTGTTGGTGGACTTGTGGGAAAGCAAAAAAATTTTGGAAAACCATTACTGATGAAATAAACAAAATGCTAGAAATTGACATGAATATAACCCCTGAAGCAATGTTACTAGGGATGTTTGAGGAACAACTGGATAACAAATTTGAGGAAATCTTAATGTATATGGTTTCTATTGCCAGGATCCTTTATGCAAAGAAATAGAGAACAAAAGAGATACCTAATTTGGAGGACTGGACTGCCTATTTATATGAGATTATGCAAATGGTCAAACTCTTATGTGTGATAAAAGAAGACTCGTGGGAGACTGTATCTAAAGATTGGGATAAAGTGTTAGACTGTATTAAGGAGAAATGGGGAGACGCAGAAATATTGTATCATTAGTTCAACTCGCTGATATTTGTGAAAAACTGCTCATGTTATTAAAAATCTTGGAGAAACTCAGAAACAAGGTACTGATGTTAAAGGTATAAATGCTTTTTTCCTCCCTTTGTTTAAAGGAAAGGAAATTTAATAATCTCTTTGTTAGAATATAATATTATTTTGGTTTACTTTGGCGGGTTACAGACCGCCGCTTTGCAGCGGTCTGCCGCCGCCGCCGTTTACTCCGTGCGGGAGCCGCAGCAGCCACACCGCGCGGCTCCCGCACGGACTGAAAAAGAAGCTCCAAAATGGAGCTTCTTTAAGCGGCGCCTCTATGACGTTGCGAGGTGCCAGGGGCAATGGTCAAGTAAGTGAAATACACTATGCATCGTGAACTACCTTGGTTATCAGGAAAGGAAGGGAGTATACCTAGAACAACTGAAAGTCTTTGCAATAAAGCTTAGTGTATTAGATCCAGTCTAAGCCATGCTTTACTCCATTTGAAATCAATGGGACTGAAGCTGGTCATGAATTTGTTTGTTGTTTATTGCAGTGTGAAAGCCTCCATTAAATTGGATTCTTCCAAATATTATCAGAATTCAGATCAAAGGAAGTGGTCTTATGAGATACATTCCATGAGACTCAAAGAAAGAGAATCATATGTAATGCATTAAAACACTTGAGATTTCTCACTGCCAAACTACATTGCTTCATTCTCTTTGGCTTCACTGTTGCTGCATGTATAGTCACACTTTATGAGCATTTGGGCATACAAAAATGCTGACAGAAATATTCCTGGGAGTAGGAGTTTTTGGCATCCGAAACAAAATGTCAGATTCCAGTTGTAACTTGGGCTCTCCATGGAAAACCAGTCCCAAAGGGGAAAGCCAATAAGAAATGCTGGAGAGAAATAAAAAGTGATACCTCCAGATTATCTTAAATGTCTCCCTATCTTGATATTTTCTCTGGATAAAAAATGTTGTCTTGTGCAGATAGCTGTACTTTTGAGAAATCTGGGTAATTTTTAAATCAACATTCCTTGGTGCATTTTAAAAAGATATTCTTAGTGTTTGTCAAGGAGTCCAAAATAGGAAAGATGGTCACTTTCTTTTTAGGTGTATTTTTCAAGATCCAGCTTTGTTTGTATATATGTGATTTCAATCCAAGTATGCTTGTGCATAGTGGAAGATCAAACAGAATTAAAAACAATAACTCTTTAATGTAGCAATGTTGTCTTACATATTCTTCCAGGCTTAATATACTGATTTCATTTTTACAATTAATGGGAATAGAAGGTAGGTAGTGCTTAGTTCACATAATTTCCCCCTGCATGGGTTATACTTCAGAGTTAGGAGACTTTGAATTACATTAACAAACTCATCTTCTAAACAGCTATGAAAATAAATTATCAGAATGAATATTTAGTCACCCTTGCCTAACTGCAATTCTAATACTGGAACACTAGAAAGAAAAGGCAAGTAAGTTACCATGTGATAAACTGTAACAGGATTTTGTTAGTAAGGCTCTGTGTATTAAGATGATCACAGTTATTCATGAGATGTTATGGAATGAAAGGCAAGACTGGATTCTGCTCAGTCAAGGTGGGCCATGTTCAACAAAACCAAATGTGTTTGATTTTTCCCCATCGCATGTTTTATATGCTATATTTACATGCCATGAGACAGTTCACAAGACTGTAGTAATAGAGCAGTATCACAGAAATTTATAATAGGATTCCAATTAGACAATGAAACCATTTTGTTTGCTTGCTTGTTCAACCACATGAATCTCCTTTGACTAAAATAAATGAATAACACATTAGCGACCAATAAAGGGGAATAAAAAAAGAATGGTAAAAATATATCTATATGCACCAAGTTCAAAATACACAGAAAAATATAGAAGATTTTCATTGTGTGTCTAAATTCTGCCAGTGCACTGTCCAATTAGTTTATCTTTGAGTTTATCTAAAGCTGTAATACTATCACTATCACCAGAAATACCTTGGCTCTAATAGCAAAGTTGGAGATGTTAGATTTGGAACAACACCTCTGCAGCTATTTCATGGAACTAAGAGTGGCCATAGCCTGGAGTAGGTCCCAATTTGATATAGGATTCTGGAATACTTGGTCCATAAGTAACAGGGCACAAATGCAAATCCTATCATGGGCCTTTCCTGGATGTAGGGAAAACTGAACTAAATGGAACCCTTTGTATGAGCAGCACTCAATAATACATTCAATCCATTTCTTTGTTTTAAACAAGTGGCTGATGTGAGTAGACCTTCTTGCTGATGTGAGTTGGCCTTCTTCATATAGCTGTGTATAGGGATGCTAAAACTTCTCATGCCAACTTTTATGATACAATTTATGTCTCACAAATGTGGGGCATTTTCAGACACTGTCATTGGGGAATGCAGAGACAAAATCAATACTCTCTCTCCCCACCTTGGAAAGGGAAAAGGACTTAGCATTGTGACAGAAGAGGTTCCCCCCCCCCCATCTTTTCTATCTTTGTCTTACTTTTGTAATTTACAATACATTATAGAAAGAAACAAGGCTGTTTTTTGTGGAATCTGCGAATGTACTACAAAGCTATACAACCTGAAGCTCATGGACCATGTCCACAGGTGCCTACCCAAAGTGTTCTGTGCACTTACTTTATTTTGGGAGTCAAAGAGGCTCACAACATAGATTAAAATAAAGTACAACATTCCTAAGTCCTGCTTTCTTCACTGTCCTTTAACCAGCATTTGCTCAGGCAGTGTTCTTCAACAGTTGAAGGTGATATAGATCTTCAACACATACAGCTTGTTTATGTTAGGTTATTAATAAAGACATTATAATATTTACTGGAGAACATCTGTAGTGGGAGAGCCTAAATATCCTCAAGGAACAAAATCCTGTCTGACCTTTGAACCTAAGAAGGGTCAGCCCTGGCTAGTACTTGGATAGAAGACCACTAATAATATCAAATGTCTATATTTCAGAAAAATGAACTGAACCAGCTCTAAGTAGTCCTTGCTTAAGAAAGTCCTACGAAATTAATGGGGTCACTGTAAGTTGACAGGCAACTTGAAGGCATACAGAGATCCATGGTGGGAGGAAGAGGATAAATACTGAAATGTAATACACTGGTTTCTTGTTTAGAAGCAAGTGTGTAGTGTTGCCAAGCAACCAATGAGTAGCATGACTTAGTGTGGGAAGGAGGTCCAGAAAGGTAGCAAAGAATAAGATATACTTTCAAATGGGTGGTTCTAATTAAAATGACAGCAACAAAACCAAAGCAGAATGTAGTGATTCTGTGACACTTGCCCTTATTATCTCCTTATAACTTTGTTGGATTGCCATTCAAGTGGATAAATCAAAGTCCAGGTGATTGCTGCCTTTAGTGCATGAAGGTGAACAAGGGTTCATTTCTTCATGGATAACAATGTCTTCTTGTCACCCAGTACACTCAGACCGGAAGACACAGCTGCCTGTGAGCTCCTTGATGGAGATATCTACTTCTATAGAGATTTTTACAAAAATACATTCTGTGCTCATACAGTTTAGATGCATCCTTAAAATGTATCATCAAAAGTCCCCTTTAAAAAATGTGCTTGTTGACCATTTCTTTTGTAAGAGGATTTACAGTTAACTTCTTGGCTGACTGAATGATCTGTCGTCAGTGGGAACTACGTAGAATATTATCTCCTGAGAGTTGGTGGTCTTTCTGGGTTTGTAAATTTGATGCCCATCAGAGCTCAGAAAAGATAATACTCTTCGAACAGAAAGTAAAAAAAAAAAAATATGAGAGTACATTTTGAAGACCTCCAAAAATGTAGAGGAAGAGACAGAACTGTGAGTCGATGGTTGTTGGAGATTCTTCACAATCCTCCTTTTCCTCTGTCTTGGAAACTGACTCAGAACAGGAAATTTCTTTCTTACTAAGATCAGAAGTGGTGGGGCTCCACTTAATTCTTTATATATATGTATTTTAAATAAAGGAGCTCTGATAAAAAACAAAACAAAAACACAGCCCAGTGGCAGCTGTTGGCTTTTTTGTTAATTGCCATCAAGACAGCTTTGACTTAGGGTAACTCTATGAATGAGAGTCTACCAAATCACTCTACTATCACCAGCTCTGCTCAAGAGTTGTAGACTCAGAACTGTGGCTTACTTAATTGAGTCTAGGATTGTAGTGTTAGGCTTGAAATGGTATATTCAAAGAGCTTTACATACCTTATTTACATACATGCTAAAGCTAACAAAGGCCCAGTACACACAGACAGCGAAACACCACCCCTCCTTTCTGTGCAGCTATGCAGCAGCATTCACGTGTGGCATAGACACACACTCAAAAAGGAGCCGCTCTAGGCAGCTCCTTTTTTGCGCCATCATAAGGGCTGAAATGCAGCCCTATGATGCTGCTTCTGCTGACAGGCATTTGTATGAGGCACCACAGCTGTGCAGCTGTGGTGCCTGCTGTGTTGATGGGCACGTGCACCTGTGATGTCACTAGGGCTGGGAGTGTCTGGATGCCCAGCCCTATCAAGCCCTAATATCACTGTAATGTGCCTGTCTGTACTGGGCCAAAGTTACCACTAACCACATGCTGCTTAAGGGCTGTGCACAGAGACCCGAAGGGACGGCCTCCAGCTGCCTCTGTTACAGCCAGATCAGGGCCTTGACAACTGCATGTCATGGCCCCGATCTGGCCTTTTCAGGGTGCAAAAAGGAGCCACAAAATGTGGCTACCAGTCCTGAAAAACACCAAAATCAAGACTCAGCACATGCATATGAACCTCACCCACGGTCAGTGGTTTTCCCAGCAGACAATGGATCACTAATTCAATATACACAAATCCTCCTCACATATTCTCCCACCCTAACACCTTGCCATTCACCAACACACCAATACAGAGATTAACATGTAAATCACAGTATATACACACACACCCCCACACACACACCTCCATGCCACCATGCTCTGTAAATTCCAGCCACAGATGCAGAAAAAATGTCAAGAATAAATTTTTGTAGAACATGGCCACATAACCTGAAAAACCCACAAAAAACTAAAAATATATATTCTTTTTTATAATTTATAATTTATAAAAAATATATTATAAATTTATAAATATACTATAAATTTCTTCATTTATAATAAATGCTTACTCAGAACTCATTAAATATGAATATTTTAAGGGTTACAGTTTATTATAATTCTTTCTTTTTTGGGTCTATATGGTTGACATGACAAAGCCAGCCAAAGTTTTTACTATCTTTGCACATGTTCAGATGTTGCATATTCTATCCTTTTATTTACTATCCCTCCCTCAATATCCTCTGTTTGTACATGCTCAGAATGATTTTACTTTGGTCCCTTGGTTATCCTCTGTGGAAGCAATTTGAAAAACTGGATTGAAACCATAGAACCATGGTGGTGAACCTCTGGCACACGTGCCCTCTCTGGCACATGAAGCCATTTATGAGGGCACGCAGAGAGACAGGAAGGTGGGGGATGAGAAGGAACAGGCATGCACCTGTTCCTCCTCTTACTCCTGCCCTTCCAGGCCTTTAGCTGTCTCTGGGGTGCACACTTGTTCCTCCTCTCCCCACCCCCGGGGCCTTCAGCTGTCTCTGAGTAAGTCCTGCCATCTGGAAGATGGAGTCCTGCCCCACAGAGGTCCAGTTTCTCCTGGAGGTCTCACCCCCCAGCACTGACTAACATCTGCTGCAGGAATACTTTGAGTTTGGGCACTTGGTCTCTAAAAGGTTCACCATCACTGCCATAGAACAAAGGGACAGATTGGAAGAATGAAGCACATTGATTTGTATCCCACATGTTGATTTTTCTTCAATCATGGTTGGACATACTTTCTCCCCTCTAGGCCAAGGTGATCATTTTCCTTGAGATTCATAGGTTGTTAACTGAAAGTATGTCGTTTAAATAAAAGACACAAGGATGCAGCTGTGGCAAGTCAAGAACCTTAAGAGAGGAGTGAGAAGCACTGCAGTTTTTATAGTCAGAATGCTGAACTGGGTATTAGGAGAGATGGCTTCTAATCTCTACCGAGCCATTAAACTCACTAGGTGACTTTCACACTGTCATATTCTTCTGGCACAATCTATTTCATAGAAATGTCATGAAATAAAGCTGGAGAAAGTGTGAGATCCATGTATACTGCCTCAATCTCAAAGAAAACTTGGGATTTAAAGACAATATAATTATTAATAAATTATGTGTCAAAAATTCATAAGACCCATATTCTGTGACCTTTAGTACTCACTGGGCTATCACATTTGACCTCATCTAAATACTGACTTAGAAAAGTTGTTCAGGACAGTGAGAAGGATTGTAAAAGTAGCCAAAATCAGCTGATGGTGCAGAATGTCTGCATTTTGTCAATTATTTATATGGACCAATTTTTACCAAAAATATGCATCCAACCCAGTGCACCCTTAGAAATTCTGGGCTTCCCAATAAATTGCAAAGCCATGAAGATATATATGGAGGAAGGTGAGAAGGGAAGGGAAGAAAGATAACAATTTCTTCATAAAGTCATTTTGTGTGTGGGGGGGGAACCACACTGAACTTAAAAATGGACTAGAATAATAAAATAAAATGCAGTACAGTTTTCTATAACCATCTCATTTTAGTACACAACAGTAGGCTTGTTTTTTAGATCAACTATCTGTTACCTTTGGAAACACTCAAACATGGCATATATAATCCCATCTTTTTATTTAATTTGATTTGAGTTAAATTAAGTAGAAAAGGGCAAGGAAAGAAATAGGCTTGCTCAACATCAGAACAAAACACAATTACAAGCTTCTATAAGAAAAAGAAGAACATGGGATTCCACTTTGAGAGGTTTTAACCATTTGAAAGGGACAGAGAAAAAGACTGATTAATTTCTAGGGTGAGCATGAGGTTGTTTGCTAATCTCTGTTTTTAAGCAATGATCAAGGTAAAAAGCATAGAGATAGTATGATGGCGGTCTTCACAAACATAGGCTGATTATGAGACAAGTAAAGAAGGTACCAGGTTTTCTTAAACAAATAACAATTTCTTATACTGAGAATGGTAAGAACTGCAGGAAGCTTAATGAGATCCTAGTTCAAACAAGATGAGTAGAAACTAGTGATTTGCAATGTTGTGCAATCATTTTACTTTCCTCCTTTGTTTATTTCAAAGAGACTGCTGATGTTGGTTCAAAACCTGAGCAGATACAAAAAAGGGACTGGAGGATTGGCACTGTTTTTACAGTCAGGTTTTTTTTTGTTAAAAAAAGTATTCTAAATCATAAAATAAAAAGTCTAAAAGCCACGATTATGAATAGCATTATTCTGTGAGTAATATCAGAAACACGAACCCTTTACTATTCCATGATACATATATACATCCTTACATAGAGAACAAAAAGCTCAGACACTGAGCAGATGTATATGTATAAGGCCATGGGAATCTGATACAAAGGACATTTCAAAGCAAATGTATAGATTTCACCATAAGTAAAGCAACTGAAGAATTTCAAAGATAGTGGGAAGTATCTCTAGGTGTTAAAGGGGAAAACATTCTCCATGTGTTTCCATATTGCACATATTCTCTATTTTTTATCATGAAAAGGTGTTCCAACCATGGGGGGAAAGTGGGGAGTCAACTAGCACAAGATTTATTTATTTATTTTTCATATTTGAGGGCTTTAGATGAAAATTTCATTTGCTCCAAACAAATCGTGCAAATGAAATTTTCCCCCAAAGTTCCAAGGTGGTGGGAGAAAAAACACAGAAAAATGTGCAAAAGCAACAGGGAGAAAATACTTTTCTCCCCCTGGCATTAGAAAATAAGCAAAACTTGCCATCTGTTTCAAATATCCCTGTCCTAGGTTTAATTCTGATCCTTTACTCCCCCAGAGCTGAGAAAAAAATTAAATGTGTATTAGAGCAGAAAATACTAGTCAAGACTGGTCAATATCCCTATTATCAAAGAGTGGTTGTTGGCCAGAATATTTTCAGTATTATATTCATTGGTCCTAAGAGTAGTCTTCCAAGCTCTAATTTTAGGTACATTGCAATATCTCAGCTCCAGTTCCTCAGTTATAACAAGTAATACAAGAGTAACAGTGAACACTGCATAGTGTTAATCAGTCCTAACCCTGAAGGAAAGTCGGATATTCAATAAATAAATAAATAAATAAATAAATGTTTTATTAGGATGAATACAAATTTGCACTTTATAGAATTGTTCCCCCGCCCCCTCATTTCCAAGCAGCATAGATGATAATAGGCTGGATGGAGCAATGGCTTCATATTATATATGTTCTATCATTGTTCAAGTTGCATGATTTCAGATTCAGTCCCCTAGGAGTAAAAGGAGAGTCAAAGCAGTGCACCCAAACTTTGCTCACAACAATATTTTCCATGAACAAGGGGAGAAAAGCAGTCTACCATAGCAACTGATAATAAATTCTATCTGTAAGTTAGACCCTCCCCGCTCTGTGCTACACAAAAAGGATTCAGCCTTGAACTTTTCTTTATTGCAGTTTGTTTTACTTAATTTTGTGAACCTGGTGTAAGAGGGGGGAACTGTGTTATGGAGAGGGACTGAGAGCAGCAACTGTAAGTGTGAATCATACATTTACGAAATACAATTTGACTATGAAATGTCAAGTGCACATTTTGTTCTATGCAGGTGTGTATTTCTGACAAGTGCAAACCTTTCTTCGAAAAGGTGCAAATTGTTATCTAACCTCTAGTGACTAAAGCCAGCTGCTTTGCTATGGAAGTGTTAAGAATATATTATGCATGGTTTCGCCCCCCCTGCCCAAGACTGAGTTCTCGACCTTTTCAGACAGAGTAGCTGAAGAAAAATATGTAGGGAGGAAAAAAGACTGGAGGTGTGCCTGTTGACCTTGTAGACTCTACGCTCTGGATTCATTTTGGGCTTATTTTTTTTAAATAAATAAATAAATAAAACACATGGCTGAACAATAATATTAGAATTAGCAGCAGGAGTGATAATCAGGGTCATATTTGTACTCTTACATCTCTGAGTATACAAGATTTTAGCAAAAGTGAATTCATCATTAATGCTGGCCATATTTTCCACATGCTACTGGAAGTTTACTGTTTATATAGGATCGTTCCAAAAAGGTGAGCAAAAAGGACCATATTTCTGTAAAGTCATAGTTGCTCATTTGATCTCTGGTTACTCTCATTGGGTTGGGATGTTTCTCAGAGAATTCTTTTTGACATTAGAATAATGATTGTGGTCCCAACCACACTGTGGCAATAACCCAGTTTGAGACCACTTTAAGTGCCCTGGCTCGATGATAGGGAATTCTGGGAACTGTAGTTTTGTGAGACATTGTGCCTTCTCTTTCAGAGAACTCTGGAGCCACAATAAACTACAGTTCCCTGAACCAGGGCAGTTAAAGCGGCCTCAAGCAGGATTATTTCTTCAATGTGTTTTGGACCTGTCTTACTTTACAGAGGACAATATTTGAGAAATGTATTTTTCCAACAATTGTTAGTACAACAGAATGAGGCTGAGATCCTCTTGGTCAGGAAGACGAAGAGCAGGAGGCAATGAGAGTATGGGAGAGAGCAAGGAGAATCCATGAACAGTTCAGAAATAGGAGGAGGATGTTTGTGATGCCAGTGAAAGCCATCCTTATCAGGAGATAAATCTTCCTAATCTGTTTCCTAAACTTTTGGGGAGCCAACACCTTTACGAATTGACAAGTTCTATTTTGCAGCTCTCCTCCTGCTGCAGGTAAATCTCAGCAGAAAAAAGACACATGCCAATATATAGAGATGTATACCAGCATATGTCACCAGCAGGATTCTAACCTGGGTATGGCATATATGACCTCTGGTCACAATAATATCCACATTCATGAGCTGTGTCAAAATATATTTAAATTACTATATATTATTTGAAATTTTCCTGTCTCTATAAAAATCAGCATGTGGGAAAGGTATGCTTCCTGTACCATCTTCTTTTCTGATTATGTGTTTCCTTTATTTTGGTGATAAGTAAGTGGCCACCATCTTTACCAGACTCAGTCACAGTAGAGATTCAGTGTATTGATTTCCATGTATTGTACATCTGTTTGGATCCTATGGTCCTAACAAAAAATGCTTCAATGTATAGCAAATTTACACTAGTTTTCTTCAAAAATAGGGGTGCCTTTCTTTGTTAATTTTGTTAGAAAATGAGTAACTAGCCATTATCTTTCCACTATGCAGTTTTGAAAGATTATTTGTAGTTCAGGACTAATTCTCTGCAATGTTTTTACAATGGGATTTTTGTTTGTTTCTTTCTTTGCACAGAAAACAGCATTTTATGCATAGCTACCAACGCATTCTGTGCAGAAAATTCTGTTTCAGGTAAGAAATGCAATATTTTTCTCCACACTCCCATAATTGGTATCTATTGGGGCTGTAGAGGGCATGGTGTAATGGGGGCAGTACTAACGAGCAGCTAGAGGCCACCCCTATAAGCCCCGCATCTATGCTGCAGCATCTGCATGCTGCAGCACCGATGCACCACCAAAAAGAAGCTGTCTAGAGTGGGTTCTTCTTTGCAGCACTGTGAACAGGAAGGGGCGCCACTTCCTACCTGTGACATCTGGATGCTGCGCTTCACTTGCATCATCATGGTGGCCACCATGATGGCAGCATCCGTATGGACTAGGGTTCCGGAGCATGCGGTTGCTGCTCTCTCCCGGACCCTAGAATCAGCACCATCATGCTGCTTTCCTCCCGTTTGTAGAGGGCCATGGTTTCAATGTTGGACTAGGACTCTGGAAAACCAAGTTTCCAGTGTCTGCTTGGCCATGGAAACCCACTGGGTGACCTCGGATGGGTCGTAGTCTCTCAATCTCAGAAGATTGTTTTATCTAACTTGCAATTTCCTTATGAAACGTGTTATTTTCGGTGAAGACAGTCTTTGATATTGATTACACTGTCTAGTTTTTTTTCTCATTTAAAGCAACAAGCAGTAGTGAAAATCTACAAGATGTGAGGGTGGGGGTGAGGGCCATTTAGTTGTACAACAAATGAACCTGAAGTTCAGTTTATTGCCTTTGTAGGCAAAAGATTGTCAGTTTCGCTGGTCCTAGTCCATAACAGAGCATATTTTCCCATCAGAAACAGGGACCACAGATCTTCATTCAAGTACCCCTAGAGATAAATTGATCCCAGATGGTTATTTACTTGGTGGAAATTGAACACAAGCAATTTTACATCAGTCTTGCATTCCTATCTCAGTGACTTGTAAGAAAGGATTCTCTACCAGATATGGAAATATCTACTGTCTATTGTCATTATCTCCCTCATCTCAAGATCAGTTCCTGAGCTTTGGAAAAAGGGGATGCAGTTGTAGTGGTCGGAATTTGCAGGATCAAGATCAATATAGGCTTGTTTGTAGTAGGCTGAAAGCAGTGTTGTATTCATCCCAGTCCTACTTGCAACATCTGAGAACTAGTACAGTGGGCTCTTGGTATCCTCTCGGGTTTGGTTCCAGTACCTCCCCAGGATTTTTTTAAAAATCCATTGATGCTTAAGTCCCATTATATACAGTGGTGTAGTAAAATGGTATCTCTAATATAAAATGGCAAAATCAAGGTTTGCTTTTTGGCATGTGTGTATGTGTGTGTCTGTGTAAAATATTTTTAAGCTGTGGTTGGTTAAATTCTTGAATGTAGAATTCATGGGTACAGAGGGCCAACTGTAGTAGATTTAGAACTTTGATCAGGAATAAATACAGAAGGTAAAACTTAGAAATCATATAAGAAAGCTACTACCTATATCTTCAAATTATCCTTCAGGACAACTAATTAGTAAAAGCAACAGCAGGAGATCCTAATCACAGGTATCTCATATCATAACACATTTGACACTCAGTATAAGCTAGTTTCATACATGCACATAAAATTATTTATCTGTGCTGAAGTTCTATTACTCCCCAATAGTATAGTTTCCTAAGTCTAAGTCTCACTTTTTTTCGTTGTACTTAGAGGAGATAAGCTCTTACTTCTAGATCCTTTTAGCAGAATTAATCCAGGAAAAAAATGCCAAAAATAAAGTGCCATTTTTAAAAGCAATCCATTTTAACCTTATTAATTTTGTCCCAAAGTGGATCTAAAATGGATGGTCAAGATTTAACTGAGAAATTCAGGCTTTTATGAGAAAAGTTGTTTTAAATATGCTAGTCTACTTATCTAGCCATTAGATATTATCCTTTACATTTTCCGAATCACACATTCAGAGAAATTAGATCATTCAAAGTATAATTTCTAAAATACTGAATGATTAAATGCAGTACATTCATCCAGACCCAATTTCATAGTTATATATATGATGATGCAGAAGCCATGTAGAAGGGTTTCCATGGCAAAGTTGTTACAGGAAGCAAAATAACATAGAAGAGAATTTATCAACATCTGTCTCTCTGGAACCAGGTAGAGGCATCCTGAAAATATCCATATGGAAAAGTAGTATAAAAATGCTTCATATAAATGTCTGGACTTTTCTGGTGACCCAGTAGATTGTGGGAGTAGAATATCATGCAAATACATCTGTGAAATTTTATAGATCATGTCCTCTATGTTCATTTCTAATTATACACTCCCAGTGTTGAAAATTCATGCATTGATGTTTCTTTCCAAGGAGTAATTTGTATTCATATTTCAGAAATAAAATAAATGTTTGCAAGTTTCAGCCTCTGAATGATTTATGGTGCCAGCACCAGGAGATCTTTAGCTATAGAACATCATAACCGACAGCTTGATTGTTTATAAATGATTTAGGTCTCTCTCTCTCTTTTTCCCCCACAACAGGTCTCCTGAAGAGTGTTATCTGCCACTCCAGTGAGATACTTATTATAAATAGTAGAATTTGTATTAATTTTTGTATCCTGCTGTTGGCATATTTTCATGGTAAAAACTGAGTAAATTAAAAAAATACATGTTGCAATAATGTTTTTTCTTCTCCTCTGCTTTATAAAAACAATCATTGAAGCCCTTTTCACATGGCTGTGGTACAAGCTATACACTGATGAAGTCAACATCACAAGTGTTACAGAATGCAATGATTGTGGCTAGGCCTGTATATTTGAATTGGTGCTAGTATTGGCCATTATCCAAGAAGACTGATATACTGAATTGGCTCTTTAGTATCTAGAAAGATGTACTATGATTGATGATATTGACAGAAAGTATCTTATTCCCTTCACCTTATATATTAGTATCATATTTCCTGACAGGTAGTGGCTCTCCCAAGATTTTCAGACAGAACTCTTTCCCACCAGTACCTAGAGATGCAAGGAAGTAGACCTACAAACTCTGTTTGATGAATACGTTTTGTTCCTCTCACGTGTGATGCTAACTGGAATTAATTTGACATGTCTGTGATGATAGCCATTCCCACATTTTAAGAAATGCAGACCATAGTAGGTACTTAAATAAAAGGTAATGTAAGAAGATAATGTCATAATTCTGCAAATTCTCTTAACTCCATGCCCTAAATATATTTACAATTGCAATGTGGGAAGATATGTATCATACAGACACATGTTTGTATGTACAGATTGCACAATTAAAAACAATGGGATGAATCAAATTTTTCTATGTAGAGTAGACTAATTGAAACCAATGGGACTTATGTTATCTGCATTTAATAAGTCATATTAATTTCAACAAGTCTGATCATAATTGGACAAAAACTGGATGTAGCCCTGATTATTTCAAGTCTTTGTGCTATGGGTTGGGCTCATGCTGCCCTATATGTATGGTTGTAACACAACACGCCTTGGCATACTGTCATGAGCATAAAGTTTTGCCAAGCTTAGACTTGACTTTGACATTGTCTCAATATGGCTTGACAATGCTTGGTTATTCTGTCACGTGCAATCACTGAATGGAGTACCATGGGGTACACACATTTATTGATTGATTAGTTTAATTTCTATGCTGCCTTTCTCCCAGAAAGGGACCCAAGGTGGATCACAATAAAAACTCTTTTAAAAAAAACTTATTATAGTGGACCCTTACCTTATGGGGGGGGATCCATTCCAGACCCCCCTCCCTGTGCACATAAGGTGAAAAACACATATGCTTGAGCCCCATTGACTATAATGGGGCTCGGGTTTGGTGATGCGCATGCGCCATGGGTATGCGTGCCATTCATTGTATTGCTGTGTAGCTTCAACGTACACTGAAAGCTGTGTACAGTGTGCCCGCGTACGGTGTGGGCACACTGTACATTAAAATGATTAAAACAACATATAAAAACAATATAAAATTACAAACATTATATCCACAATAAAACTATGATACCCTCCCCATATAACAAACACCTCATATAAAAAAGTCATCCCATGATTACACATTAAATGTATGCCTGAACAAAACTGTTTTTGCTTGCTGACAGAAGGCAAGCAGGGAGGGGGCCAGCCTTGCTTCCTGTGGAAGGGCATTCCAGAGGGTGGAAGCAGCCACTAAAAAGGCTCTCTCTTGTGCCTTCACCAAGCAAGTTTGAGATAGTGGCAGGACTTAGAGAAAGCCTTCTCCTGAATATCATAGGATCCTAGCAGGTCTGTATGGAAAGATACAGGGCCTGTGCAGATCGCCCCTGAAGGGGTGGCCTGCATCCACCTCCATCCTCACCAGATCAGGCAACTACACACCACAGCCCTGATCTGGCCTTTCCACAGTGCAAAAGGGAACCATAAAAGTCTCCTTTTTGCACCCTGGAAAGGTTGCTATAGCCACCAATGCTGAGGCTTTCATCTTAAACACAGCTGCTTGCTGTGTGGTGTGATGCATGCAGCTGTAACACCACCATGAGGATGGAGTCGGGGCAAGCATCATGGAGACGCCACACTCTGATTCTGCCCCCAGGCTAGCCTTAATGGCCTATCTGCATAGGCTCAAGGTCTATGAAATGAAATAGTCTGGACCTTTAAGGGGGTGGATGTGGGAGATATGAAATGTACATTTTAATGTTGTAAGCCGCAACAGTTGTTTTGCACAGAGGGACGGGATAAAAATAAATTTTATTATTATTATTATTATCATTATTATTATTATTATTTTTAAACCATGTAGAGCTTTATATGCCATGTCCAGAACTTTGAATTGTGCCTAGAAATGAACTGGTAGCCAATGAAGCTCTTTCAACAAGGGAGTTATATGCTCCCTATAACTGGCCCCAGGCAGCATTCTGGTTGTGGCATTTTGGGCATGCTGAAATTTCCAAACAGTTTTGAAAGGCAGCCCAACATAGAGTTGTTACAGTAATCCAAATGGCATGTAATCAAAGTATGTATCACTGTAGCCAAATCTGACATCTCAAGGAACAGGCACAGCTGGCTAGATTTAACTGTGCAAATGAACTCCTGGCCACTCCTGAAACCTGGGCATCCAAGCTGTGAGCCTAAGATTTCAAGGGGAGTGTAGTCCCACCCAGCACATGCATAATCCCTATTCCCTGATCTGCCTTATGACTGACCAGGACCATCTCTGTCTTGTCTGGATTAAGTTCCAATTTGTTTGCCCTCATTCAGTACACTACTGAAAAGAGACACAGAGACAGCTTCCTTGGAATCAGCTGGAAAGGAGAGACAGAACTGGGTGCCATCTGCATACTGGTGACTCTTCACCCCAAAACACTGGACAACCTCTCCCAGTGGTTTTATGTATGGGGAGAAAAACAGAACCCTAAAGGACCCACAAGCCAATGGCCAATGAGTCGAATAGGAAACCCGCAACACCACCTTCTGGGTCCATCCCCCAGGAAAGACCAGAACCACTGCACAACAATGCCCCCAAGTCCCATCCCAGAAAGGCGGCTCAGAATATGGTTGAAGATATCAAAAGTCACTGAGAGGTTTAGCATGCCCAACAGACATACACTCCCCCTGTCCAGTTCCCTGTGTATGGCATCCACCAAGGCAACCAAAGCTATTTCTGTCACATAGCCAGGTCTCAAGCCAGATTGAAAGGGATCTAGATCAGTGATTCCCAAACTTTGATCCTCCAGGTATTTTGGACTTCATCTCCCAGAAGCCCTAGCCAGCTTGACCAACAGTCAGGAATACTGGGAGTTAAGTGCAAAACATATGGAGGACCAAAGTTTGGGAACCACTGATTTAGATAATCTGCTTCATCCAGAAACCCCTGGAGCTGGGAAGCCACCACTCAGTCCAGAACTTTGCCCAAGAATGGAATGTTAAAGACTGGCTGATAGTTATCTTGAATGGTGGGATCCAGGGAATCTTTGTTTCTGTGGCCTCATCACAGCTTCCTTTAGGTAAGATGGAATTATGCCTTGCTGCAGTGAGACATTTGTCACTCCCCTTACCCACTTGACCAGTCCCTCTCTAGCTGCTTTCAGAAGCCAGTAAGGGCCAGGATCCAGTATACATGTGGTGGTCCTCAATCCTTCAAGGATCCTGTCCACATCCTCAGGCTGCACAAACTGAAACTCATCCAAAAATACAGAACATCCACTGGGCCTGTATTACACTACAGCATCCAAGTCAGAGACAATCTGAGTGATTTTGTCTGCAAAGTGTCTTACAAATTCTTCACCGCAAACTGTTGAGTGGTCTTTGTTTTCTTTTTCAGAGCCAGAATGTAAAAGGCCTCTGAACACTGAGAGCAGCTCCACTGGACGCCAATGTGAAGATGCAATGGTGGCATCTACTTCGTGGGAGGAGACCATCACGGGCAATTGTGTCCAGTGTCCTGGCCATATCCCTGTTCCAGAGATCAGCCATGATCACCTGCCAAGGCAACAGGAAACTCCCCAAGAGATGTCAGGAATCCATCTGAATGTATAAGCCTCCTGGGTCAGACCATCTTAATCACACACACACACACCCCCACCCTGGCAGAGGTTCTGAGTCCCAGTGAGTCCAAATACTACCAGGAAGTGATCCGTCCATGAGATTGGAACTACAGAGATCTCCTCCACTCCCAGAACACTGTCATCCTGTCCAGAGATAAAAACAAAACAAAACAGTTCCAGAGTGTGTCTTGTAGGATGGGTGGTACCAGATATTCCTTGGGACAGCCCCATGGTTGTCATGGCAGACATGAAGTCCTGAGCTGCTCCTGACCAGGCAGTCTCTGCATGGATGTTAAAGTCCCCAAGCACAAAAAGCCAAGGAGACTCTAATGCCACTGCAAAGACCAACTCAGCCAGCTCATGAAGGGAGACTGTTGAGCAATGGGGTGAGCAGTACACTGACAGAATCCCTATTTTGTCCTGACCACCCACCTTTAGATTGTGGGACAGGGCACCTGGTGAAGGACATGGAATCCTGATAAACCACTGCCACCTCACCACCACCCTGCCCCCCAGGCCTTACCTGTTGCTGTATGGAGAATTCAGGTGGACAAAGCTGGAAGAGATTAGCTGCTTCAGCTTCACTCAGTCAGGTCTCCATAATACCTGCCATGTTCATCCAGGATCAAGTCCTGAATCAGTGGTGTCTTTCCATTCACTGACCTGGCATTGAGCAGCAGCATTTTCAGCCCAGTGGGCCTGTTGCCAAGGCTATCCAGACTATTTGAAGTGGGGGTCATCTTCAGAGTAACCAGTACCCTATGACTCTCCCTTCTTCCATGGCAGCTTCCTGGGCTGCTTCCCCTTCTATTCCTTCCTTATAGCACACTTTGCTAGTGGCAGGTTATTTTTTTAAACTGTCTCACAGAGGTCCACCAGATGAGGAGAGACCAATAATAGCAATTACAGCAACAGCGATCAGGCAGGAAGTGGTAGCAAACCTCTTCCTGGAGTGTAGGATGGCAGTTCTTCTATTCCCTGTGTGCTGGATCCCCTCAGTCCTAACAGGCACCTAGCTTATATCCCCTTTCAGAAGGACCAGGTGTTCCTCCTTGGCTATACAGCCAAGAAATGACAGGGTGCCTGGGTTCTGGTTCTGTCATTGAAAGTCTCAGAGAATCCACCAGGTGAGGTGAGGCCAGTATTAGCAGCAGCAACAACCAGAAGAAGGAAAGTAATGGTGGCAAAATCTCTTCATGGGATGTGGGGTGAGAGTTCTTCTCTTCCTCATTGCTGGCTCATCAAGTTGCAGTCATTCCCTTTTCATTCCCTGCAGCAAAAATGTATGAACTGTATGAACTCTAGTACAGGGCTAATCAAAGTGGTGCTGTCTGGACCAGTGCTGATCTGAAAACCATCAGCTATTGGTCTGCAGAGAGTTTCCAGGAAGGAAACAAACAGCCGTAGCAAATGAACACAAATATGTTACCAGCTCTTGGAACATTGGGGGAGTTTTGTAATGGGGAGGTGTGTGCTGATCCTTTTCCCCAGCTGTTCAATTACAAATGGATGATGCCTGGGTACATCCATACCCCAGCCATTGCTTGACCATGAAAAAGCCAGGAACTAATGGTACCATGGAGCAGGGGGGAGTGCCCAAGGAGTTACTATTTCTCACAGCAAAATTCCTAAAAAGTACATGTAGGAGAATAACCCTGATTGTGCCAGCATATCTCATATACAAGATTGTGGCCTAGGGCTGTTGGGAGTTTCAGTCCAAGAACACTGGAAAAACTACAGGATTCCCAAGCTTGCTATATGTGTATATTGTTATTTACCAGCCGAAGCAATGAAAATATATTTTATAAAGGGATATAAATCTGAAAAGAAAAATTAAAGTGGATGGAAAAATAGCCCCAAATATTTGAAAAATGGCAAGAAGACAAATTTTCTGAGTGTCAGGCAAAAAGGAGAACTGACTGACAATAATCTTTACAGTTTAGAATTCATTCTCTGCAAAATGTACACATTAATTTATTTTTTTGTACAGAAAACAGCATATTCTTCAGAGAAAATGCTGATTTTGGGTACAAAAATAACCACATGTGAATTTTACATAGAATAAAGTTTTGAACTGCAAATAGTCAAAAACAGCTACACAGTTTTCAAAGCCTTTCTTACTGCAGGGAAAAAAATACTAAAATTACTTGTTGCTTCCATAGAGAACAAAATTGGCAAAGAATTACATCCCTATAGATTACATCTCTTCAGATTTGCTGTCATTTTTCTCAAGCAATGCTCTTCTTGATGTCTAAAATTCAGGATGGATCCTTCTGTGATCAAGAGGACATTTATTAATGAAAGTCAATTTTGGATCCAAACCAATACCCATTACAGTATTGTAGCACTCAGGCTCATAGCAGTTGTGTGTTCTTGAGAATCTAAAAATAATGTGCTGATGTCTCAACACAGTCACACGTAATGGATGGAGAATTGTGTGTTAATACAACCATCTGTTCCCTCTGTTAAAATAGCACCACTGAAGAGAACAATTTAGTGTCACATTTGAAGATAGAAAATATAACTACATATTGTTCACTGTTGGTTTGCAACATGTAGTTAATCTGATTTAACTGCTTAGTAATCTTATGATCAATGCACATGGTAGCTGTGTTTCCTTGGGTGGCAGATTTGGTATTAGATATTAACTATTAAGATCAATGTATCTTAATTTGTGGATGGCAGATACTGTTCTTTTTAATTTTGAGCAAGGCTTAGAAGCAGCAGACAGTATAGGCAAAAGCCAAGGGCCTATAACAGGGCCTACCAGAACGGACATCAATGTTTATTATTTTTATGCTGTCAGTACTGTGAAGAGAAGCACTGATCTGGGCAGGGCACATGGTGCCATTCCCCTCATCCTAAAATCAGAATGTGAAAGTAACTATTTACAAATATTTTCTTTTTCCTGAAAGTATAACAGTGGATACATCTATACCACAGGCATGATGTAGTTTGCTTTAACTGCCATAGCTCCATCCTACAAAATCCTGGGATTTGTCATTTTGTGAGGCACCAGCACTCTTTGGCAGAGAAAACATGTAAAATTATAAATCCCAGAATTCCATAGGATGGAGCATGAAGTGGATTCAAACTGCCTTATTTCTGCAGTGTGGATGCACTCCATGTCTGCTACTCGTCTACAATGCTTTGGCCACCAGAGCAAAACACAGTCATGTGATAAAAAAAAATAACACACTGGTAAAAGAAGTCAATGTCATTTTTTTTCAAATGCCATTCTCATTGTAGAAAAGGCATTGTGCATCTGAGAAGGACAAAAAGCAGTAAAATTAATATCATATTTTTCTATGTTAAAAGAAAAATTAAATGTCTGTATACTATATGGCTAGGTAATTTGAGACAGAAATTCCTTTTTGCTTGATTTGCTACAAGTAAATTATTTATTTTTAAAATAGGAATGCTAACATCTTTCTCTTGTCCTTTCTTTAAAACCTATCACTGCAATGCCTCCTGGTGACCTCAGGAGATCCAAATACCATCCACTGGCTCCTGAAATGGCATGGAAAGACATATGATAAAATACAAATGTGTATTTTATCTGCCCTTGCTGAAGACAATTTTTAAAGGAAATAATAATTGTCAGAATTACTCCTTCTTAAAAGACATGGGGGCTCATCTAATTGCCAGTCTTGTCAGCATATGTTCTGGTAATGCTTTCAGAAAATAATGAAAACATCTCAAAAGATGATTTTGAATTGAGCCTGTGTAATTCCCCATGTTTACAATGGCAGCCTGAGACTTTGTTAAGGAGAAAGATGTGGGAATGACGTGGATAAAATAAATTTTCCCCTTATGAATGCATCCTTTATTTCACTCCTTTAACAATTTTTCTGAGGCAGTTATCACTTCAGTATAGACTATTGTCATTAGCTCCAGAGAACTAACAGTTACATCCTGTTGTACAGGTAATGATAATATTGTTTAAAAAAGAACATATCAGGACATTCTAAACATGGATTTCCACCAGTAGCACTAATTAACTTTTCTGTTTCTTGCATTGTTCCGCAAAACAATCTGGCATTTGTTCATGGATTACTGTAGTGCCATTTCCCCCCATGCACTGTATATATAAAAAGGGGGAGATATTATTATTATTATTATTATTATTATTATTATTATTATTATTATTATTATTTGTGATGTTGTAAATTTGCATTGTCACATATATGGTATCAAATATTAAAGCTGGCAGATTTTTTTTAATTTTGATATTCAATTTGAAAGTAAATTATATCAAACAGTTGACAAAATATCACTAACTCAGAAAATATTTATCTTGCTTTAGTGGAGGTCAGTGCTACTTATTTCAGCAGTGCTCTCTTTCCTTTTTGTCCTCATTGCTGTAGTTGCATTTGCAGTACTGCTATTACATCTGACTGGATGTAATAACCCACATGATTTTCTTTATTGAGGTCTGTGACATTGCCATAATCATACAAGATACAGCATGTTACAATCATCAACAAAATTGTCAGTGTCTCTACAGTTTTCCACTCTCATGAACATGAGAGGAGGTAAATAATTTCACAACTTATCCCTACTTGCAATTTATATATTCTGTAGGAACTGTATTGCCCAATTGTGAGACTGGATGAGATTGCAAGTCTGGCATATATGCTTGGCTAGAGTTGAAAGCATATTGCAAAAAGTGAGGTATTTGGATTGTTAAAATTAGATTGCATGAATTCATTTCCCCATTTTTGTTTGTTTTTCTCTCCTCAGAAGGCACTGAAAGCAGTTTATAACAATGCAACATAATTTGCAGTTGCTGCTGTTGTTGTTGTTGTGTACTTCAAGTTGTTCTGAGGATCACAAAATAGCATAATAGTTCTAGGAATACCTAGAAAAAAAGATAAGAAAGAGTCAGAGGACAGAATTGTCTACATGATAGATAACACATGGGTCAGAGACATCTCCTCTGGCATTTGGAGTGGGTTTATTACTCTTAAGTAATAAAAGGAGGCTCCTCCCTCCCTAACTGTCATCTTTCGGCCTCTGAGGGAGACAGAAGGCTGGCCCAGTTCCATCAGGGGCTGGCCTGAAGAAAGAGGCTCCTCCCTCCCTAACTGTCATCTTTCGGCCTCTGAGGGAGAGAGTAGGCTGGCCCAGTTCCATCGGGGCTGGACTGAAGAAAGAGGCTCCTCCCTCCCTAACTGTCATCTTTCGACCTGTAAGGGAGAAAATAGGCTGGCCCAGTTCCATCAGGGGCTGGCCTGAAGAAAGAGGCCCCTCCCTCCATAACTGTCATCTTTTGGCCTCTGAGGGAGAGAGTAGGCTGGCCCAGCGTCATCAGGGGCTAGCCTGAAGAAAGAGGCCCCTCTCTCCATAATTGTCATCCTTCAGCCTGTGAGGGAGAGAATAGGCTGGCTCAGCTCCATCAGGGCTAGCCTGAAGAAGAAGAGCCCTCCCTCCGGTCCATCTGCTTTGGTCCAGGCCTCAGAGGGAGAGAAGAATACTGGACCTGATCCCCTCCTCCCTCACCATTCCCTTCTCCTTTTGTGTCGTGTCTTTTAGATTGTAAGCCTGAGGGCAGGGAACCGTCTATTATCCCCTCTGTTGTAAACCACTCGGATTCCCAGTGATTGGGCGGTATATAAATAAAACTTACTATTATTATTATTATTATTATTATTATTATTATTATTATTTAGTGCCTAATAGTCTCCATCTAAACAAAACAAGGAATGTCAGGCTGAGACTATGGAATTTATCACACGGAGGTCCTTCCGTGTGCTAAACATGAAGCAAGTGCCCCCCAAACGTCACGCAAGCACCATGGGTGTGATCCTCATGGCACTAGGGAAGTGGAATCACAGCTCCCACTCCGTTCCCGTCATGCACTTATAACCGGGGAGCCTCCTGGAGCACTTTTCTTATTAATGATTTATCCCGTTAATAAGAAAAGCGCTCCAAGAGGCTTCCCTGGTTACGAGTGCATGACGGGAACGGAGCAGGACTCAATTCCACTTCCGTAGCGCCATGGGGGGTTACACTCATGGCGCTTGTGTGACGTTTGGTGGGGCATTCACATGATGTTTATCACACGGAAGGACCTCCGTGTGATAAACTTCTATGTGGGACAGTGACTGAAAACAGTCCTGATAAGAGATGGCAATAATGGAGCCACGAGGGGCCAGAAATGTATGTTTTTTATCCAATGACTGAAAAGGGGTGTTAATGTTTGTATCCTATGTATCCAATCAGTGTATAGCTTGTGAGCTTTTTGTTTAAATTCCTATAAAAATGTATGTCACCTATATACCTGGGCTTCAGACTTTGGGAAAATATTTTTCTGAAGCTAGCCGGTTAATAAAACTGTTGAACCTTTCATTCGCTTCTTGGGTCTTCCTGGATTGTCTTCCTGAAATATCTGCAATAGTTCCCAACTCATGGTGACCCTAAGGCAAACCTATTATGATGTTTTCTTGGCAAGTTACTTCAGAGGTTTGCCATTGCCATCCTCTGAGGCTGAAAGAGTGTGCCTAAGGTCACCCAGTGGGTTTCCAGGACGAAGCTGGGATTCAAATCCTGGTCTCCAGAGTCATAGTCCAATACTCAAACCACTACACCACGCTGACAGTTTTGTAGTTAAAACAATCTAAATTAAAATTAAAATCAATACAGTTAAGTAGCAGCCTAAAAAAAGTAAAGCTCCACACAGTCATAGAAACAAAATAAATTTCTGGATTCAGTAGAGAGTCTCAACTAGACTAGATCCATAAAAGCTCTCCTCCTCCCAGCCCTCAGAGACAGAGGCAGCATGGGTCCTCCAAACTCAGCCTGAGAATACATACTAGAGTTGTAGGGCGTGCAAAGCACCGATCTGGACTGGGCCTAAGTAGGTGTAGTGGGTGATTATGTTGGGACACCATGTCTCAACTGGAACTCACATTAAGCTCCTCTCCCCTGTATGTTATCAGAGTTCAAATTTATTTAATTAGTTAATAAAGCAGCATTTCATTGCTCCACACTGGTCTCATCATTTCCCATTTAACACGGAATAAATTAGTCATGGCTGGTGACAAATCTAGACTGGTTTTTAGACACTCTAGGTCTGAACTTTAAATGTGAAAGATGGCAAAGGCTTATTTCCAAAACAGATTTAGCATTTTGGATCACTCTTTCAAAAACTGTGAATGGGTTCCTTGTTTTACTGACAAAGAAACCACCAGCACCCACTCCCTAACCCCACCTTGTCCATTATTCCTTAACTCCAACTCTGACTGCAACCTTCCTAGAGTGAGAGGGCAGAATGGGCTTCTAAACTGCAATTAAATATAAATTGTGCCAACTGATTTCACTAAATGAATGTACTGTGCCTATATCTATGACGACTATGAGTAAATGAGGCCTGGGAAATATATCTAGTTCCCTAAGAAATGACTCTGACACCCAGGTGTAGACAGGACCCTACCTGTTCTTCGAATTGGTTTAGGATCTGTTGCATGTGGAAATGTTGGTGAAAGCATATTCCAACCACACTTATCCCCCCCCCCCCCAATGCTGAGAATCCTTAAGGGAAGGAATGCAGAATGAGTCATTTCATGACAGACTCACTTGTAGAGTGGTGCTGAACATGTGCCCAGAGATTTCCTATATCAATTTCCTCTTTATTCTTTTAGTAATTTTAAAAACTCCGTCAAAGCAGTGATATGTTTAACATTCACATTACCTGTTTTGAGTCTGATCAGGCCCTTCTGCAGTAGCATGAATTCTGAACTTTGTCTTAACAGCAGTAGTAGGTAGGCTGCATCTGTAGGCATCTTATTTTTCATCCACTTGCAAGCCATCAGCCAAACAAGCATGAAATGGCACAGGGAAAAGGGTTGTCAAGATACATTTGAAGCTCACAAGACATGGTTAGTTACTCTTTTCCTCATTTGAACACCTGCGTTTGACACTCACACTAGTGAAGATGGACTGAGAGCTATCCTGACATGAAAACACTCCAGTGAACATGAAGAAGTACCCTATTAACTAGAAAATTAAATATTCCAACATGGCAGCTCTCACCTTATCACCAAAAATATGGTGTTAAAAAAACAGATTCTCTTCTTCTGGCCCTTATGGAATATTAAGAAATGATATGTACACAGTGTTGAAAAGCATACTTTGTAAACAGATATACCCAATAATCCAAAATATAAGGTAGCTGACTGGTCACATTTAGTGAATACAGAGAAAAGAAGTCTCCTAGCAAATGAGCTCTGTCAAATCTTTGAGGTATTCTTTTCACATGGAGAATAATGACAACAATGTGCAAAACTGGTCTGCTGTATACCACCAAAGTTCACCTTATAGTACTCAACTTTTGATCCCTTTGGAAATAACTTTGGGAATGCCTCTCTCAAAACAACAGACAAATCTGAGTTTAGTTGAGTAAGGGGCTCTACAGACTTCCCCTAAGGAGCGGCAGGATACTGCCCCTTTCCTGGCCAGATCAGGGCCATGGAAACCTCATGCTGTGGCCCTGATCCAGCCTTTGGAGGGTGCAAAAAGGATCCACAAAAAGCAGCTCCTTTTTGCATCCTGCAAAGGGTGCTATAGCCATGATGGCATAGCTGTATGGTGCCCCTTCAGTGCTGCATCATCTGGATGCAGCGCTGGAGGTGCATCATGATGCTGTGCACTGTCTGGAGCAGCGCACAGCATCATGATGCCCTTGGGATGGAGTGAGGGCATGCATTGTCAGGATGCTGTACCTTGACTCTGCCCACAGGCAGGCCTTTCGGGCCAGTCTATATAGGACCCAAGTAAGAAAGAAAGTTGGTTTGAGCAACCAATTGAAGGTACTTAAGATATTAAAATTGTCTTTAAAGTGTTAAGTGAAGAATGAGTTTTCATGTAAAAGGTAAGTGGGGGAGGGCACCAGGAGACAGAGCTTTTATTTGAGTTTCATCTGTATAATGGTTACTGTATATAAACCCTTTTTGATGTGGTGGAATGTCTTTGTCCCCTGAATAAAGGGAGATATGTAGTCCCACTATCCATAGAGTTTTAAACCATCACAACTGGGATATGTGTGCATTAATTTTTTTTATCTTTATTGAAAAACAGTATCTTAACATGTTAGAATGCCCTGCTCCCAAACGTATCAAATTTTGTGACATTTTTGTGCCTTATAAGAGTGAAAAAACTATCATTTTTTGCTTTCTTGTTTGATATTTCTGTATTTGATATTTTTTTCATAAAAACAATGGCCCATCATCTACATTACTTAGTTAAAGGATCTGCATCCTGGATTGATGCAGATTGATGCAGGAATTCGTCCTGGATTGACATTCCCTCAACTTTCTTTACCAGGTAGCAGCTGCATCAAGACATTGAGGTCTGTTCTTCTGTCAATAAGGGTAAAAGGAAGGAGACATTTCTCACCCGTCTCACCAGTGCCAAACTGCTTAAAAGCACAGCATGAGGAGTGGAACTGGAATGGGAAGGGGATATGGATGCCTTGAAGGGGCTGCTTGAGACTGGACTTTCAAAAAAGAAGGAAGAGGAAGGAGAAGAAAGAGAAGAAGACGGTGGAAGCTGAAAACAACTGTTGAGTGAAAGGACATGAAAATCACATCATGGAATGTGAAGGGGATGAACACAGGATACAAGCGGAAAAATCTTTCATGTATTGGAAAAAAATGGGGGGATATATGTAGTATACAAGAAACAAGGATTAAGAAAAAAGATGTAAAATATTTGAAAAATCCAAAATTGGGAGAAGTCTTTATCTCTGCGGGTGAAAAAAAAAGGAATGGTGTAGCCTTATATGTTAAAAATAAAACAACTGCTGTAGAAAAATTAAATGATAATGAAGGAAGATATGTTGGGGTTGAGGTTATGATAGAAGGCAGGAAGACTTTGGTAATTGGTTTTTATGGCCCAACAGAAAGGAAAGCTAAATTCTATAAAAAATTATGCAAAGAGATAAAAGAATTGAAATTTGAAACACTTATATTAATGGGAGATTGGAACGGAGTAATAGACCCTAAGATAGATAGAATATCTACAAAGAAAATAACAGAAAAACAGGGCAAACTGCCAGAAATTTTTTTTTTGAAATGTTGGATACTTTCTCGCTATTAGATGTGTGGAGATACAGAAATGAAAAAACTAAAGATTATACTTTCTATTCAAACCCGCATAATTCGGCATCCAGGATAGATATGTTCTTAATTTCAAGAGATTTAGCACAAGATGTAAAGGAGGTAAAAATTAAAGTTAACAAAAATTCGGACCACAATCAAATTTTTCTAGAATTAAGGAAAAAATAATTTGACTACAGATGGAGATTAGATGAATCACTCTTGAAGGATAAAAAAATAGAGAAGGAAATCAGACAACAGATCAATTTTTATTTTAAGGAAAATCTGGAAAAGGATACAAACATGAAAATTATATGGGACGCAGCAAAGGCTGTGATAAGAGGACACTTGAGGGAAAAAAAATCTGAAAGGAAAAAAAGGTCACAAGATGAGATAAGAGTTATTTCAGAAAAGATTCAGGAGAAAGAGAAAGAAAAACTGAAAAACCCACAGAATTAAAAAATTGATAAAGAAATAAAAATTTTAAATAATCAGTTAAATGTTAAAATGACAGATGAAATAACCAAAAAAATTGAAATTTGCTAAACAAAGACAATTTGAATTTGGAAACAAAGCTGGCAAATTCTTGGCTTACAAAGTTAAAAAGATGAAAGAAGAAAGACAGATATTGAAATTAAGAGATAGTCAAAGAATTATCACAGAACAAGCTAAGATGAGAGAAATTTTTCATAAGTATTATAGTAATTTGTATGAAAAAAAGATTAGGAAAAAAACTGAACAGGATAGATTAAGCAAATATATTATGAGAGTGGAGGAAATTGGCATGGAAACAGACATTAGAGAAATGATAAATCAAAGAATCACGAAAGAAGAGATAAGCATGGCAATTAGGAGAGGGAAAAAAGACAGAGCTCCGGGCCCAGACGGATATACACTAAATTTCTACAAAATTTTCGAGGGTGAATTATTAGAACCATTAGAAAAAATATTTAATAATATTTTAACAGAAGGTATACCAGATTCATGGAGGGAGGCGAACATAACCTTAATACCAAAAGAAGGGAAAGAGCAGGACTGCCCGCAAAATTTTAGGCCTATCTCTCTATTAAATACGGATTACAAAATTTTTACCAATATCTTAGCAGAAAGATTAAAAATTGTTTTGAGAAAATGGATAAAAGAGGATCAATGCGGCTTTCTACCAAATAGACATATTAAACAAAATATAAGAATCATAATTGACTTAATTGAGTACTACGAGAAAAATCCAGGGAAAGAAGTAGCACTAATATTTCTTGATGCTGAAAAAGCTTTTGACAACTTAGATTGGGATTTCATGATAAGAATAAGTAAAAAATTGGATATAGGACAGACTATGACGAAATGGATCGAAGAAATATATAAGGAACAAAAGGCTAGAATTATTGTAAATGAAATTAGAACTAAAGAATGTATAATAAATAGGGGAACTAGACAGGGATGCCCATTGTCACCATTATTATTTATCACATGTTTGGAAGTGTTATGCAACAAGATTAGAGAAGATAATTCGATAAAGGGATTTAAATTTAAGGGGAAAGAAATTAGACTAAGAGCTTATGCAGACGATGTGGTGCTAATAGTTGAAGAACCCATTGAAAATATCTCAAATGTATTTAAAATAGTAAATGAATTTGGCGAAAATGCAGGATTAAAAATTAATAAAGACAAATCAGCGATGATTACCTGTAATATGACAAAAAAGAGACAGGAGATATTATATGGAAAAACAGGGATAAAAATTCAACAAAAAGTTAAATATTTAGGGATTTATATAACAAAGAAAAATAGTGATCTGTTTGATAATAATTACAAAAAGAATTGGCAGGATATAAAAAACAATTTGGAAAAATGGAATAAATTACAACTATCATTACTAGGAAGAATTGCTTTAATAAAAATGAGTGTTTTACCAAAAATCCTATTTTTATTTCAAAATTTACCAATAATCCATAACGAGGGGATCTTCACTACATGGGATAGGGATCTAAAAAGATTTGTGTGGGCAAGAAGGAAAGCCAGAATCAATTGGACAATATTAACGGACAGCAAAGAAAGAGGAGGATTAAGGATGCCAAACTTGAAATTATATTTTTATGCATGTTGCTTGGAATGGATAAAAAATGGGTGGAATTAAAGGATGAGCAATTATTAGATTTAGAGGGATTTAATCTAAGATACGGGTGGCACGCCTACATGTGGTGGAATAAAGTTGAACGAAACAAGGAATTCAAAGAGCATATTGTAAGGAAAGCGTTATATAAAGTATGGATAAAATATAAGGAAAAATATTATACAAAGTTACCAGAGTGGGCTTCTCCCCATGAAGCAATATTAAAGAAGGGCAGGATTGAGGGAAGAGATTGGCTAAAATATAAAGATTATGTAAAGATAATAGAGGGAAAAATTACAATGAAATCTAGGGAAGAAATGCTAAAAGAGGGAATTAAAATAGATTGGTATTTATATTATCAATTAACGGAAAAATATAAAGCAGACAGAAAAAATGTTGGTATAACGTTAAAGAAAACAGAATTGGATGTCATATGGATGAATAAGGATAAGAAAAAAATAACAAATTTCTATAATCTAATTTTGAGGCTTGAATTGGAACAAGAACAAATTAAGCATTGTATGATTGTATGGGCACAGAACATAGGGAAGAACATACAGTACGAGGCATGGAAAAGAGCTTGGGGACAGGATTTAAAATTTACATTGTGTATGGATCTAAAAGAAAATTTTTACAAAATGATGCATAGATGGTATATGACACAGAATAGATTAGCGAAAATATATAAAAATGATAAAGGAAAATGTTGGAAATGTGAACGAACTACGGGAAGTTTTTTTCACATGTGGTGGAGTTGTCCTCTGATTAAAAAATTCTGGAGAGAAGTACACAAGAAAATTGAAATAATTATACAATTGGAATTCCCTCTGGTTCCGGAGCTCTGTCTTTTAAACATAGTAGAAAATAAGGATTTAAGATCGAAATTGAAACCATTATTATATTTAATCACTGCTGCCAGAATAACAATTGCCAAAGTCTGGAGAAACAAAGAAGTACTGAAAGTGGAGGATTGGTTAGGAAAGTGTCTAGAAATCATAGAAATGGATACCATAACTTTGAAATTAAAAGATGAAACGCGAGAAGAAGATAACTTAATTTGGTTGAGAATAAGAGAATTGTTTCAAAAGGGAAAGGTTAAATAAGGTAATAAGGAGAGAAGGGAAATAATGTTAGATATGTGATACCGTTGCTGTGTTAGAATTATTGATATAGAGTCAATTATTGTATAAATTTAGGATTTAAGCAAAATAGAATGAAAGACGATGAGATAAGGAAGTAAGAATAATAGATTTTTGAGAAATAGAGATTCTATAGCTAATAAATAAGCAGTAAGTGAAATAGAAAGTGAGAGGGTGGGGTGGGGGAGGGGAGGGTTAAGAAATATTGAAATATAGAATTTGGAATGCTTTGGTATTGCCCTTTTTATGTTGTAAATAATTTCAATAAAGATTATAAAAAAAAAGCACAGCATGATATGGCACCACTCATAAGCATTTGTTGTGTTGCTGATGTTAACTGCCCTTGAATTGACCTTGACTCATGGCGATCTCATGGATGAGATCCCTATCCTCCATTTCTCTGCTTGGTTCCTGCAAATTCATGTCTGTGACCTCCTTGATTGAAACTATTCATCTGGCATGTAGTCTTCCTCTCTTTCTACCATCCTCTACCTTTCCTAGCATCATTGTCTTTTCTAGTGATCCATATCTTTTTATTATGTGGGCAAAGTATGACAGTCTCAATCTGATCATCTTGGCTTCCAGGGAGATTTGAGGCTTGATCTGTTCAAGGACCAGTTTCTTTGTCTACATCAGAGATTGATGTCTTTTCTTGGCCCAGAAGCCGCCGCCACCCTGCAAGAAGTTTTGAACACTGCATTGCCCAAAAGCACCTCAGCAGAAAGACACACAGGCACACACACACATAGGGAGAAAAATGGAAGTTTGATTTGGAAGGAGTTTAGGGGAGTGAGCCTTTTGAGAATGTTTAAAAGGTCTTTCATGCCAATTTTCTGCTCTTGGGGTGGTCCAGGTACATAGAATAATGCCCCACCTTTTAAATGTATTTTTAATGATGGGTACCAAAGGTAGAAGTGCCAGGGTGAGCCAAGACGCTGTATAAATGGTTTTATATTCTACATGGGAGGCTCCAGGGACATAGAATAATCTGTCCTCCCATTTTGTTTATCATTGGTATTTTTAATGGTGGAATCCGAAAGGCAGAAGGACCAGGGTGAGCCAAAACACTGTTTCAGTGGTTTCATGTTCTGCATGCAGAACATGAATTTCAGTTTGCCCACTCCAGTTCTAAATAGTTTGAAATCAGAATATTTGAATGCCTGTTTTTTCCTCTATGATATCGCTACATCCAGCAGGAGAGGCCAGGTTATGTGTTCTGCCACTTCAGCGGAATGATTGGGTGAGATGTGAAATGCAATCTTTTCTAGTGAGGCACTAGAATGTGGAATCAGTTCTCTTGATAATGGCTTGGCTGGTCCCTTTTCTTTTAAACTTCTGGCAAGCTGCTGAGGCCCTTGTACTTTGAGTACTTTATTGTGAATTATATGTTTCTTGCCTAATTTTCATGCTGAATTGTTCAGTTCTTGGTTTTACTGGATGAAGATGATATTTGTAATTTGGACTGTTTTTATTGTGTGTTATGTATTTTTTATGCCTCTTTGGCTGGATGGCCACCTGTCTGGGATGCTTTGATTAAGATTTCCTGCATGGCAGGGGTTTGGACTGGATGGCCCTTGTGGTCTCTTCCAACTCTATGATTCTATGAAAAGCATTTACATTTCTAAATAAAAAACAGTGTTAATTATATAAGAGAGACACTTTGCATAATGGTAAGATTTCTAGATGACCAAAGGAACATGATACAAGGGATCATTAACACCTTTCCCACATTGTGTTACTGAAGCTGCAGGTAGCAAACATGATAAATTCAGATGGTGCCTACCAAAGACAAAGAGCCCAGAGCATAATTTTTCTCACTCATTTCATGGTTTATTATGCTCTTTATTTTTTATTGTGCCAGAGGAACCTCACAGATTAATGACCACCGTTCTACACATTTTAACATATTCACAGTGATGGAGTTCATTTATCATGTTTAAATATTCTCTTTTGCATGCTTCAGTCCTCTTCCTCGTCTTCTTCCAAAAACAACTTTTGGGATTTAAAGGAAGAAAGTTTATTTGCAGCTGTAGGGACTATTTTATGTTTTTGGACATTATTTTTTTTAAAAAACATGCAAATATTATTATTTAATTCCCTGCCCAGTGCTGCACTTCAGATTGGGAAAGTCATTTGCAGAGAGGGCAGGAAAGGAGGGAAGCACAGAAGAGCTTTGCAAGCTGGCACATGCCATATGCAGCGAAACCAAGCTATTTAAGCCTAGTCCTCTTTCTATTCAGGCCTATTTCTCTTTTCCCCACCTATCCCCAAATTCTGTGCAAGAGTAACTGATCAACCTAGGAGTTTGAGTAGGGTTTTTTTTTTTTTGGATCATCTGTCCTGTGCACAGCAGTTTAATGCCTATACAGATCAATCAGTGATAGATTTAAGTTGTACGTCAACCTTCCTTATCCACAGATTCTGCATACACTGATTTTGCCATTCATAATCCCCAAGTCCCCCAAAAAACAAACCTTGATTTTGCCAGTTTTATAAGGGACACCATTTTAGTATGCTACTGTATATAAAGGAACTTGAGCATGCACAGATTTTGGTGTCCACAGGGGGTCCTCGATCCAATCCCAGTAGATACCAAGGATCCACTAAACTGTGTGTTGTTCTGCTTGTACATTGTGGTTAATTGGTCAGAATCAACAGGCTTGTGCAAGTGGTGAGATTAAGGATATGTTTGTGTGCTCATGGAGGCTCATTTTCAGAGTCTGGTCAGGCCAGAGACCTGCAGTCCAGGGAAACATGTGCAAGATATGGCTGGATCTTTATGGTCAACCATCAGCAGCTACAAAGAGCTGTGAGGCACTGGTAGGGGGTGTTTCTTGGAAGACCATCTGCCACACATTATAGTGTGGCTGCATGACAGGCATGTTGCTTCACTCCTAGTATAGGATTATTCACATTAAACTGACAGGATTTAGGCTTTCAGCTTGGTGTAGATTGGCCCTGCATATCATTTCCCCTCTGCTGATTATGATCATTGAATTTAATAAATAAGCTTTTATGTCTGCCTCTTTATTTTCTACCTCTGTCTTCAATTGCCTCAACACAAGGTCATGTGTATTTTCATCTTACCTATAATGGCACACAATGTGATTTTTCCCCCCTACATTTTTGTACATTGACAAAATAGGTTACATGGAACAACCTGACTCACAATGAACAGATGCAATGAAATCAAGGAAAAGTTGTTCTTGAGAGCAGAAGTGGAAACAGCAAAATATTATATAAGATTAGAACTGATTGTTCCCACATTTGATCTGTTGAGTGAAATGTGTGCCTTTCAGATGAATACCATGCAGATTTGGATCTGAACCAGCTGTACTCCCTATAAACGCAAGGCTGGCTACACTTAGGCTCACTTCAAATAAGAAAAAATACACTTTAATGTGTTTTAAAAGCTCAACTATGGGTATTTGGGCACTGAAGGGACATAGCTCTCCTGTGAATATTTGAAACATTCATTTTTCTTCAAGAGCAAAGCAAGATAGCATTATTGTCAAGCTTTTTGTTTTTGTTTGTTGGGGGTCATGTACCTGCTAACAGCTTTTGGTGTTTCCACTTCTGCTCTCAAGAACAACTTTTCCCTTGATTTCATTGCATCTGTTCATTGTGAGTCAGGTTGTTCCATCAGGAATTCTTTTCTCAGCTCCCTGACATATGATTTCTTGGTTACTTTCCAGTGTGGCTTCCTGGCATAGGCTTTGCAGGCCAAACTGGACAGAGGCTGTGTTAACAACTGGAATTTACTGAGCGTTTGAGATAAAGTAGACTTTTCTTAACTTTGGATTCATGTCTGTGTGCAACCATGAAACTGCCACTGCTATTGCATCACATATAAGCCTAGATCTATCAGTAGTCCCAGTTAGAGTAGACCTAATGAATAAATGAGATTTACATAAAAGTTCATTTAACTTTCAACAGTTGATGCAAAGTGTCTATTTTATTTGAGACTACTGACAAGATTTAGCCCACTGGTTATTGGGCACACTGGCCCAGCCATTTGCTGGTGACAGTTTGGTGAAGGTTCTGCTACACTCCAAGCCGAGAAGAGGCAGTAATACCATCATCGGCACTGCACACTGTTGGATTAGGTAGCCTACAAAACTGCTGCGGAAGGGCTTGTTTTCTTTTGATAGAAGGGAGCAATTTCACCCACAGCACATTTTAATGCATCCAAAACAGTTATTTAGATTTACTCTTCTGTAAATCTTTTGTATTTGCAATTCCTACTTAGTCATTCTTATAACACTATTGTCACAATTGTAACTCCCACTCAAACCTACTTTACCAGGTTTCAGTTGTATAGGGAGAATGGAATCCATTCTGTTAGCAATTGGAATGTAGGAATGTTTCCATTACATTAGGGATGGAAAGAATGTCCAAAAATATTTGGGGGAAAATGTTGAAAAACATGTTTTCTGAGCTCTGAGAAACTCTGATGATAAGAATCCTAGTTTGATGATAATGTCCACAGTTTGGGTCTTATTCTACACAAACTTAGTATATGAATGTTTTGTGCAGAAATCTATATTTTCCCTGCAGGAAGCAGCCTTTTCTGCATGGAAAATAGTATATCAGTGCAGAAATATTACATCCTGTGCAGAAAATGCTGTCCTTTATGCAAATCAACCATGTGCAAATTTTACACAGACTAATTCTCAATTTCAGCATTTTCTGAGTAGAAAACAGCATTTTCTGTGCAGGACTATTTTCCACACAGAAAAGGTTGCTTCGTGAACCAAAAATGCTGATTTCTGTACACAATTATGTGGGACTTTTTTCACAGGACAGGTCACAAATTGTGAACAGTTTTCAAAAACTGTGGGGTTTTTTAAGGTTTTCTCATAGCAGGAAAAAAATTGCTGAAATTACTCATTGCTACCTTAGAGAAGAAACTTTGGTCCTACATACATAGGCAGGGCAGAATCATAGAATCATAGAATAATAGAGTTGGAAGAGACCGCAAGGGCCATCCAGTCCAACACCCTGCCATGCAGGAAATCCAAATCAAAGCATCCCTGACAGATGGCCATTCAGCCTCTGTTTAAAGCCACTGACCAACCCTGTGATATTCCACTCATTGTTCTGAGCCAATTCTACCCCTGGTGCAGCAACAGCCAGATGTTCGCATGCTTGCTTGCCACCAAGCCATGGCATTGCCACATGTCCCTTAGCTGCCACCTCCTCATATTCCCTCTGAAGGCCTGCATCACAGGCTGTAAAGGCAGAAACAGGTTGCCTGGCTACACCCACATCATCAGGCACTTCTTCTCAACATCACTGGCTATGACCAGAGCCTTCAGTGGAAGCATGACAGTAATAGCATGTAAAGGGGCACCTGCCCATGCAGTTTGCCAGTTCCAGGAAACTGTGTCACAAACAGCTGTCTTTTAAAATTTTGATTAGGGCCTTTTCAGCTGGGTTGGACCAGAACATTATTTAGTGAAGTATAGTTAAGTATTCTTAACTAAGGATGCATCTACACTGTATGCCCCAACACTGCCCTGACACCATCATCTTACCGTGCACCCAACTGCATGGTGGTGGCATCACAGTGCTCCTTTGGTGCTGCATCCAGATGACACAGCAGCAAAAATAGTGCTAGAAGGTACCACTGCTGAGACAGACACTCTTTCCACGGCACAAAAAGGAGTCACTTTTTGCAGCTTCTTTTTGCGCTGTGGAAATGCCATATTGGGGCCGCAGCATGTAGCTTCCACAGCCCCGATCTGGCATTGAAAGGGGTGGCAGCAAGCTGCTCCAAAGAGGTGGTCTGTTTAGCCCCTAAGTAACTTCTCATGGCCTGAAATCCCTGAATGTGTAGATGAATGTGCCCCCCTTTTTAAAGAAGCATATCAATATGAAATTTGAATAAAATGCGTTTCTTATTTGATTGAAGACAGAAACCACTGGCACTGAGTGGAAATGTGTGGATAGTTCCTGCCCAGTTTGCCTTGGCTACTGCCAAATTATTTCTCAAGAAAAGGAACATTCAGTGAACTATATCATTATTGAATCTGTTTCCCCACTGAAGTACAAATTGTGAGTTTAAATAAAATTAACAGCAATACTATTAATGTTTACTGCTAAGCAATTCCCCCTATGTTTAATGGGATGTACATCTGTTTAATTTGTTTGGGACTAAAGCTTCACTTTCTTTCAAAAGATTTCCAGTGAAGTGGTCAGAGACCTCAATCAATTGTAAAGTTAGCCACACAAATACAAACAAGTTCAGTATCGATTAATTCTACAAAAACAAAGTAAAACAAAACAAAAAACCCAGAATCCTTTGATGTTGAATGTTAAACATTACAAAAAGGTGTGGCAAGCTTGATTTAAGGTTTGCCTTTCTGTTGTACTGCTCTTCTTGGAAGTACTGAAGACCAATATCAGGATTCCTGAAAAGAAATAATTGTATATATAGGGAAGCTAAATAAAAATATGGAAGTGCTTTATAGAAAAAGATAAGAAAAATTATAGGTCATTTTCCTTCTGGGAGAAACAGTATATTGAATGGTCAGAATAAAACTGTCAGTTTGAAAGAAACAAATATGAGTCTCTGCCTTGCCTTCATGGATAAAGAATCATTGCCCCAAGACAGACGGGCCGAAAGGAGTGTGGCAGCGGCGATACTAGGGTTAGGGACCGCGCACCAAGTGCACGGTCCCTAACCGTAGCACAGCATGGCAGTGTCCTGTCCATACTGGTGCTATCATATTGACATAAGCGACACACAGCATATACATGTTGCTGCACATTGCTTACATCATGAGTGCACCATTGGCACTCTCTTGACATCCTCCCAGTGACCAAAAAAGAACCCGGTTTTTCCGGGTTCTTTTTACTATGGAGGGATGTGGCTGCGGCGTCCCTCTGGAGGGAAACAGGCCACCTCCAGCCTGCTCTATTGGGGTGGTCTGTCCCGGGCCACAGAATTATAGAGTTGGAGGAGACCTCAATGGCCATCCAATTCAACCTCCTGCCATGCAGGAAGAAGACATGGGCTTTTGCAAATCTCTGTCAGTGAGCTTCAATTTTCCAATTCTAATATAGGAAAAAGCGTGACCTACGTCTAGCATAGGTAGTAGGAAAACACAAGTTGTAGTAAAGAATTTAATCAAGTTATATGCACTGCATTGTTTTTAACAATGGCGAAAAATGCATGGAGAGAGAGAGAGAGAGAAAATGCCACAAATAAATCTGTAACTATGCCTAATTTTCTTCATTAAGACATCTTTGAGAAGGCTTGACTAAACATGTGCTGTTTCTATGGTGCCCTACAAAACCTAACTGGAGAAATGATTTATTAAGTAATCTTCAGTGTTCTCTGAAAATGACGTGCAGCTTTACTGGCATTCTAAACACCATAATTTGAACAGATGTAACTTACTGTAAGCAATAATCCACTGATGCTTACTTTAAGATTATATTTGAAACATGCATGTCACTTTTTTCCTGAATCCTCACAATATCCCCATGAGGCAACTAGGGCAGTTACATTTTGCCTACTGATGTGGCCAAGGTCAATTCAATTAAATGGGGCAGAAGTTAAATTCTTTGAGGTTAACTCTTTAAGATTTGGTTTATGTCCAGTATATTGGCAGAGATGTTTGACTTACAGCTGTTCAATAATGGCAACAGTAAAATGACTTCTCTGTAAACCCCCTACTCCAATTTTGCTTCTCAGATGAAGAAAGCAGAAAGAAGGGGAAATGTGATAACCATGAGATGATTTTTATGTAAACACTAAATAGTACTATTCAGTTTGGGTACTAAAAATGTCTAAGGTTCAAATCCTTGCATTCTGTGTTTATGTATTTTACACTAAGCTCAAGTTATTGTACAATATCTCAGGAACACTCAGGCAGAACTTGAAAATAACAGGCAGAAATAGCTAGTTGTTATTACTTACTTATCCAATAACCAAGTGGTAGCTTCCATTATCAGTAGGATGGAAAATCTACTATGGTTTGTACTTCATACTTTAAAGAAGAAATCCAAGGTGCTCAATACATTCCCCTCAAAAGGTTTACCACAATCAATTAGAGCTCAGACTAAAATCCAGAGTGGATTCATGGAATTGTATAATTACAGTGCTATAGAAATAAAGTTTAATAATAATAATAATAATAATAATAATAATAATAATAATAATAATAAATTGGATTCCACTGACATGGAAATCACCAGGCGCCACTGCTAACCGTGGCCTTATAACTGTACTGCAACATGATTATAACTTCACTAGGCATAACAGTACTTTTTTTGTGATATAATAATAGTTTTTCATTACTTTCTAGTTATGGGGTAGTATAGTAGATGTAAAATATCAGATGATTGAAGCACTGGCTCATGTTACTTTTTTGTGTTTTGTTGAAAGTTGTGAGGTGATAACAAGATGAAAGTGCATTTTTACCACTCACCAGAGGTTTGTCACATTCAGGTGTTTACTTAAAAAACAAGGCAAATAGTTACACACTAGAGTAGGAACGCACAATTCTAGGTTGCCTTTCAACTGCCAAAAAAAAAAAAAAAAAAGTAATGAAATACACTTAAAGTAAATTTCCATGTTCTGCAATCAAGGCAGAAATTTGCCCTCCAGGTTATGAAAAACTCATCAACACAAGGAGTGATCCTGGGTCAGTCAAACCTTTTCAGTGAGGACTGCTAAATGTGTCTATTTATGTGTGCTAAAGGCTCCTTCTCATGTCTACTAAATGTAAAATAGTGGGAACAGCGATTATGCTACTGGTGTGGTGTCTGGCCAGTACAGTCATTTATGATGGGGTTAGGGGTAATGTGTTTGGCTTTCAACTTCCTAATAATAATAATAATAATAATAAATTTTGTTTGTATTTCCTGCCTCTCCCTGCAGATCAAATAGCATTATAGAATACACATCTTAGAGTTGGAAGGAATAACAGCCCTGTGCCCTGCAGAAATACTTGCAGAAATTAAATCTCTAGTCCAGCACTCAAACTTATCAAGACTGAAGGGCCAATAGATGCAAAGGGCTACAAAATGACAAGAACCCATCCTGCAAAGAGGCCATAAAGAGGAACTAGGCAACCAAGGCCTAAAAGCACAAGAAAACCAAAGCTGCTGCTGCTGCTGCTGCTGCTGCTGCTGCTTCTTCTTCTTCTTCTTCTCCTCCTCCTCCTCCTCCTCCTCCTCCTCCTCCTCCTCTGTCTTCTTTTTGACTCTGACTTGTGGCAACCCTATGGGTAAGACATCTCAAAGACTTCTTGTCCTCCACTATTCTGCTTAGGCCCTGGGAATTCAAGCCTGTGATCTCCCTGGTTGATTTTATCCATCTCTTTTACTACTTTCCATCTGTCTTAGCCTTATTGTCTTTTCCAATGAATCATACCTTCTCATGATGTGGCTAAAGTATGACAGCCTCAATATGATCTAGCTTCCTGTGAGAAATTTAGGCTTCATCTGTTCAAGGACCCATTTGTTTGTCTTTTTGGCTGTCCATAGTATCCTTAGCACTCTCCGTCAGAACCACATCTCAGATGAGTTTGATTTTCTTCTTATCCATTTTTTTGCACTGTTCAGCCCTCATATGGTGAGAGCGAATACAATGGCTTGGATTATTCTAATTTTAGTGCTCAGTTGTATATCTTTATATTTTTGGATCGTTTGTAGTTCTTTCATGGCTGCCCTTTCTATTTCTTGTCTTCTTATTTCTTGGCTGCAGTTTCCATTCTGATCAATGTTTGATTCAATGTATGGGAGAAAAATTATTTCAATTTCTTCATTATCTAAGTTTAATTTATATACATCGTCCATAGTCATTATTTTTGTTTTATTTATATTCAGCAGTAAGCCTGCCTTTGGACTTTCATCTTTGATGTTCCTTAGTAATTGTCCCAAGTCCCTGATGTCTTCTGCTAGTAGTATGGTATCATCCGCATATGTAAGAGTGTAGGTGTTCCTTCCCCCCTATCTTTAGGTTTGAAGATTTTAAGGAACTAATAAGGATTTATAATTCAGTATTAGTATTTTATTGATTGTTCAATTGTATTGTATTATTTTAATGCTGTAATCCCGCTTCGATCCTTGGAAAAGGCAGGACATATAAAGAAAAATTATTATTATTATTATTATTATTATTATTATTATTATTATTATTATTATTTACTATCTTTGCTCCTCCTGAGTCCAAACCTCCTCTTTGTATGGTATTTTCTGCATACAAGTTGAACAGCTAGGCTTACAGAGTGAATTTTTGCCTGACCCTTTGCTGATTGGGAAACATTCTGATTCTTCCTCTTCTGTTCTAACAGTAGCCTCTCTTCCTAAGTACAGATCTTTCAACTAACATAGTGACACTCGCATGTCTTTAAGAGTGTTTCATAGGTTTCTATGATCTTGCAGTCAAGGGTTTTGCTATAGTCTATAAATCACATGCTGATTTTCCTTAGTTTGGTCCATTAAGCATTATATGTTTACAATGTGGTTCCTATCGCCTCTTTCCTTTTCTGAACCCCACTTGCCCCTCTGGGATTTTTCTCTCCATACAATATTGGAGTCTATGCTGTTAGTGTCTTTCTGCATTCTTCCTTGACTATGTCCTTGGCTTCTGACTGTAGTTTCTCTGTTTCCCAGTCACTTGTATTTTGTAAAGCAAATCTGTTTTTTACATCGTTTGTAAATTCTGTTGGCATATTGCTGTGATCATATTTTGATATGATATTTCTGTTTCCTACTTTATTCTAATTTATTGATATAAGTAGAAACAATCTTTGATATAAGTAGTTCATGATCTGTTCCACAGCCAGCGCCTGGTCTAGTTTTGATTGCAAGAATAGAGGTTCTCCATCTTCTGCTTCCAATCATTAAGGCCCACTAAATCCCAGTGTACTAAAATAAAAGTACTACTAGGCACTGCCTAGTAAACCTAATAAGGCCCCAGTAGAGCCAGAATTCAAAACAGTCTATCAAGGCCCAAAGGGGTCTAGATCAGCTTGTCAAAAAGCAAAAGGCCACAGTTGCAGTGAGACTCATGACCAGATGCATGCACAATGAGGTTTAACCTGCCAGGATGCCCCAGATGCAGCATGTGACATGACAACTTACTGAGGTTTGCACTGCAAAAAATTGGGGGCAGGCAATGAAAACACCTAATGAGGTCCAACAATGAAGCAACAGCCTTCAGAAGCAGCATGTGGCACAACAATAGAGACTGTGGGCCAGGTAGCAGGGAGGCCACAGAGGAGGTATGAGACTGGGTGATCTGACAAGGCTACATCGCAGGACCTACTAGAAAAGATCAGGCCTAGCCATAAAATAGTCACAGCCTAATGGACCCTACGTAGTGGGGCTGTACCTACATGAGGAATTAGGGCCTAGACATATGTTGAACAGGCCTATTATGATCAATAGAAACTGCTCAACTCCCCCCTCAGCACATAGAACAAAGCAGAGACAGGCCTCACCACAGCCTAGAATAACATCTGGAGCCTATGCTACGTATGTTCATTTGAAGCCTATACTGGATTCAATCAGGGACTATGTAGTGTTTGCCTTATATTGTAACATAAACCCCAGTGCCTCTGATGGGGCACAAGAGGGATGATAAGCATGTCCATGCCTATGTGGCAGGTTTGAGGTCTAGTTACCCATGCAAGCCTACTAAATCCAGCAAGTTGTTTGGTCTGATTGGAGAAAAACACTGCTCCCAAATCTGTCCCACCCCAGGGCCTCCTTAAAGACTGCTGTCATCACACCATTCTCCATCTCTGCAAACCCCAACTAATCCCTCACCAATAGCTCTGCTGTGGCTGTAATGCTGCCACCTACAATCCGCACCTGATCAGACTGAAACCTACCCCCTTGTCCGCATCCAAGATATTCAATAAAATCCCAAACACAAATAAGTTAATGCAAACCATTATGTGACTAAATGAAATCAAGAAAATATGAACAAATCTAATTAAATGAATGAAAAATGGCTGGGTGGATCCAGCTGGAAGGATCACACCGCAGTGCCAGCCAATCCAATGCTGTCAAGTGACCAGGCCCAATCACAAATCAATGTTTCTCATGATTACTCAGCAAAGCAGAGACCCACAAAGTGAGGGTCTACTCTGGTTCTTCCCCCATAATGTGCTATGTCTTGATGTGCTGCACCATATGCAGCAACCTCTGGCCTTTAACCATGGAAGCCATCAAACCCATACCTGCCTCTGCAGTGCCATACCACACAGGTCCAGGCAAGTATTCTATCTATACTTTCAATGGCACAAAGCAATTTGAAGAAACATCCACATGTTTCTGTTAATGTGCCAGTTGCCTGATCTGCAGACAGTATTGGAAGTGTAGACTGGAGAAAGTCCTCAAAGACTTCTTCTTATTTCTTATTTCTCGATGGAATGGATTCTCAACCTTCCCATCATAGACACCCATATGAAAAGGCTAAAAGCTAAGGAATTCTGGTGTACACTGGTGCATATTCGCAACAACACTTTTAAAAGGTGTCATCAAAAAATTAAATGAGGACAATTATTTTCTGGAGGCAGCTATTGAAGAAATAGGGACTCTGTCTAGCAAATAAGTATGAAATCTGTCTGCTTTTATTTCCAACTTTCTCTGTTAGTCAACAAATGATACTCCTTTTCTCCTTCATCTCTTATACTTGATGTCTAATAGTTCCTTTCATGCTGCCCATTTTTTGGCTCACTATTTTGAGGAATGCACTCTTTAACCCCTTCAGTGATGCAAGCAAAGTTGAAAACACACGAGTGCTTACATGAGGACCTTCTCTTTGAAATCATGTCCTTCTTTTGAGACTAAAAGGCTCCCAGAAACTCTCTAAGATCAGTGGTTCAAGATTCCATTCAATGACTTATTTTGCTTTAATGTCTGCTTGTACTCCCTTTGATGCTGCTACAAAAGGTCCACGTTTTTTCTGCCACAATAAAGAAGCTTTGAAGCCGGAATGGGCTTATTCTGAAAGGAAAGGGTCTTCTGCTTCACCCCTTTGCTCTTTCCCTTTAGCTTTCTGTGCAACACCATTAATCTTGGAATCAGAGGAGACATAGATAAACTTCTGAAAGACTTTGTACCATCCTTCCCTTTCACTATCTATGTATACAATATAAACACAAGTTGTTTGTTCCTTAAGCACACATAATTGATGACACAGCCAATCAGATGATGCATTCTGATTCATAAATCTAATCATAAAGATATTAAGTTGGAAAATATCTTGCTGCCAATGTGCCAGAAATTTCCTGCAAACCTTGAATTCAATCCATCAACAGCAGAGGAGGGAACTGTGCAACCGTTCAGACACTGGTTTGTAGCTCTGAGCTTTCTTCACTATTGGTTATGGCAATGGAATTGGAGTCCAACAATATTTGGAGGGTCAGCCTAAAGTTATGTATGTCCCACCTGCTCCATCATAAATAATTTGCGCCATTAATTTCAGTGGAACCTAGATACAACTAATTTTAGCTGGTTCAAGCTTGTGGCAATTGGGAAGAGAAATGTAATTTTATGTAAAAGTCACTTAAGAAGTTTTCTCAATGCTTCTTCCTGTTCACCAGTGGCATCTCATTCCATAGTTATTTTTGTATCACTGAATGATCATTTAGAACAAATTTTCAAATTTCGGGGTGCTGGCTAGAAAAATTAAAGATCCATTCTTATAAATCCAACAACTGCTTGCACAGTAGGAATGTAATTACTCACTGATTTTCATTCCAAAGAAATCAACATTAAAATTTAATAATGTCCTTCCAAATTCAAGGTAGTCTTTAAAAACATGCAGTTTTTGAATATTAGTCACAATTTGAATTTGATTCTGAACATAATTTACATGTGGTTATTTTCTTCAGACAATAGCATTTTTGCACCAGAAACAGCATTTTCTGTGCAAAAATATTTCTAAACAGAAATATTGTTTTGTGCACAAAAATGCTGTTTTATGCATAGAAAATTTTGATTTAAATACAAATCAAACACATGAAAATTTTGCACAGAACAAATCTGCCATTCCGTCATTTTCTCTGCAGGAAATAATATTTTGCCACATAAATTTATTTTCCCCTCAGAACTTTCTGTTCCCTGTACAGAAAATTTATGTATTTATGTATTTTATATTTATATAAATGTATATAACTTAAATTTATATAATTGTTTAACATTGCATTTTTCTCCCATATGGGACCCAAAGCAGCTTACACTGTATGTTAAAACAAAATAGCAAAAACAGCCTGGATATTAAATAAAACAACCATTTATTTTGCGGGGGGGGGGGGGGGGCATTTATTTAGAACAGTTAAAACTCATTTAAACCTATTATGTATTAAAATCAACATACCCAGTACACTAACCTAATACTTCCTTTTCTGTGCAAAACAACCACATGTGAACTTTATGCAGAATAAATCCCGAACTGTGAAGATTTTAATCAGTCCAGGATTCTTCTTGCCAAAGTTTTTCAGCACTCAACATACATGTTTTTCAGTCATTTCACAAGTATTTCCAAATATTCTTTCTGCCCTTACTTGACATTAATGTTTCTTTTTCTTAAGACTGCAGGTAATATAAACTAACAGCACATGCCAGAATGCACAAGCATATGGAAAACATATGGAAATAACAGAAATTAAAAGAAAATATAGCAATCAGTTCTAAAAGTGAAAAAGAGAAAAACAATTAGTATTTAAACCAACTACTGTGCTAAAACTGCTCTAATAATTTAAAACCATAACAAGACAGGTGAATAAAGAACAGCCCTCAGTTAGTGGTCAAGTGCCTGCCTGAACAAAAAGGTCTGTGAATGTTTGCAGAAAAGGGGAGGACTGGTTAGTTTTCCATGACAGGGCATTTCGTAGCCTCACAGCAACCACCAAGAAGGCCTTTTCTTGCATCTGCACCTCACTTGACTGTGAGGACGATAGGACTTAGAGAAAGCCTGCCCTGAAGGTGTCAACACTCAGATGGACTGATATGGGAAGATACACACTTTCAGACAATCTGGACCTAAGCACCTTATTACCTTCATATCAGCATTAACAAGTGAAGTGTTATTTTCTTTTTATTCCTTTCTTGGATTTTATATTTATTATATTTCTATTATATACATATTGGCTCAAGTAATAGCAAACCATAATATAAGCTGTTTTGAACCCAAACCCCAGCACTTTCACCTCCCAAATCTGCATGCAAAATAAGGTTTAGAACTGATTGCTTTTATTTTCCACCTCCTCAGCCCTCTAGTCTCTATATGCAACAGCTTCCAGATCCTGCACAATGATGTCTATAATTATAGTTTGTTTTTCTGGGCATCATGCAGAAACCTAGTAAGCACAAAATCTGCCCAGGCATAGCTACTGATTACACACACACACACACACACACACACACACACACACCCCTACCCCTCAATCCTTATTTTTGGTTCTTTTATTTTTCATGAAATATTCTGACCTCCATTTTTCATGAAGTATTCTCAAGTGCCGATACCATCAGAGATAACATAATGGTTTCAATTAACAGATAAAAATGAAGGCCATGATAACAAAGGGAAATTTATTCCAATTACTGTATTCCAAGAGGCAATGACTCCCCCTTTTAGAAAAATGATTGCAGGAGGAAGAAGAAGGGTGCTGATCCTAGAGAACCTGGGGGGTCATTCACAGTATGAAATAACCCGGTGTGGAAACCAGGTTATTTTAGGGTCATTCACACTTTGAATGCACCCAACAAGTTTTGCAGGTGTACGTGTGTGTAAAAAAACAACCATGTTTTTTTGGGGGGCCTGGAGCAATTCACATCTTTGATAATGTGAATGCAGTACCAAATCAAATTGCTTTGGAATGCTTGAATCCATTCTTGGCCATGAGGCGCTGTCATGTTGATTCACAAGTGTGCCCAGTGTGAATGCCGGACTGGGTAGGAGAGATCCAATCGCACTAAATGTAATGTGAGTGCTGATACAGGATCACATCACTGCAAAGATCTGCATCTCATTGGTACAAAAAAGTGAGTGTGAATGAGCCCCTAGTGTTAAAGATTCCTAACTGTTCCATATTCAGTAACACCATATAGCCACAGTTGTGGCATTATTGCTCAAGCCCACCTTTACAGGCAGCAGTCTCAAAGAGTGAAGGAGATCTGTTTAGCTGCTGACTGAGGAACAAGAAGAATGATGCTTCCTGTCTCTCTTACCAATCAGTGAGACTCTGATGGAGAAATGTGGCAGGAGTTGTGCTTCTGTTTTTGCCACAACATCACTCAGTGGAGGGAGGGGCTTTAAACATCCTCCTCCTTGCGTTCTGAACAACAACTGAATAGATCTCCTTTTCTCAATGTGGCCTGGGAGGTGGGACATTGCTTAATTATGCATTACTTAGTTACATTTTGGCCAGGAAATATTATTTAGTTACATATTCCTAACTAAGTTGCTGATGCAGGAAAGCAGCAATTATGTTTAGCATAGAAAATATTGTACGGTGCGCCTGCCTTATACACAGGCACACCATAAGCAGCTTCCAGCACATGCTGGAAGCCTGTGCTGGAAGAAGCCTTGGCGCACCTGGAAGAAGTAATGGGGCATGCACCTGTGGTGCACGCCTCACAGCATGCTGCAGGCATGAGCCCCATTACTTCTAATGGGGCTCTAGCATATGCATTTTTTGCTTTACGTGGGGGTGAGGTCCGGAACGGATCCCCGCATAAAGAAAGGGTGCACTGCAGTTGGGAATTTATTATGTGCAAAATTCACACAAAGTTGTTTTGAATAGCAAACAACTTTTTTTTGTGGGGGAGGGCTTGGAAACAGCATTTACTGTGCAGAAAGTAGTATTTCTGAAAATGCTATTTTTTGCACAGCAAAGGCTGCCTTGCCTCTTTCACCAGCTCCCTATTAGCACAGTAGATATACCTTCCTCTTGCTTCATACATGCCCAATCCCCATCCCATTTACCTGAAATACTTTCCATATTAGCGCTCTTTGTGCCAGGCAACAGAAGTGTATTGGTGATGGTCAGAATGCTTAGGAAAGTGATGAGATGCTTTGTTTTCCAGCTCACTCTTTTCTTCATAATTCAAAAAGAACCATTCAAACTACCTAAAAGTTCAAGGGACTCCTGGTATTCCCACTCATTTTGTCTCACAGATACAGTGAACAGCTGGACTGCCCATAATTTGTCAAACTGATAAGTGGCTACTCTAGACACAGATAGGCATTATTCTTCTACTATTGTCTGCTGCTGGGTGGAAAGGTTGATATATCTGGTTGAACTACCAGCCAGCAGCTTTTTTTTCTGTTTAGTTGCACAAAAACACAAAACAATATTGACTGAAATGAGTATAAATCTGAACAGGAGTCGATCGTCTGGGCAGCCTGCATTTTGGCTTCTGTTCATCGGGCTGCCAGTCCAATCAATTGAGACAGATGTATGGAAAGTAACTACCAGTCCTGATTTTTCTGTGGTTATCAGCACAAACATGCAATTACAAGTATTAACTGATCTGCAAACAGGAAATCATGCAGCAATTGCTAACAATTGGAAATTGTTATTCTCTTTGCCTTATAACAGAGCAGTATTAATAGGAGACATAGCTTTTTATTCATCTTGACACAGCCAAACAAATAACTGTACAAACATTTGGGTACTGCAAAGCTGACTTTTATGACTACCTAGAGCAAAAGCTTGGAAAAGTTTTCCTGGGATTCCAGCAGAATTCCCCAGCCAGAATGCCTTTCCAAATGCTGATAGGGGATGACTGTCAATACATAGGGCCCTTTCATACTAGATAGTGTAGCAATATGATTCCACTCCAACTCTCATGCCTGCATCCTGCAGTCTGGGGAGACACTAGAGCTTGTTGGCAGATAAGTCTAAATACCTTTCCATAAACTGCAAATTCTAGGATTCCATGAGTCAGAATAATGGCAGATAAAGTGTAACTGGGTAGTGTGATAGGGCTGTTGCTTCAAGTACAATTTTGTCTTGATGGTACTCTTTGTACCAGCTTCTATCTTCTCATTTGCACTGACATTCTTAGTTCCCATATGCTCCAATGCCATTTAAGTTAAGAACTGTGATAATGTGAATGATTTTATTCATTCAATTATTTAAGCCTTGTCTTACCCATTATCAGTCACAACTGTTCATACAGCAGCTTACATACAATAATAAAAAAGCCCCTGCTTGCATGTTTCCAACCTAAAATGTTACAACAAAATAGGGAAGGGTGGATGGAGAAGACAGAGCTGGTGGAATGACACTCTAATATCATGCACATCTTTCACACTACTCAGTTATAGTGCTATTATTCCATTTTAACTGCCATGGTTCCATGTGGAATGCTGAGATTTGCACTTTAGTATATTTAATTCTCAGAGGACTCTAGAGCATCCCTAAACTTCAAACCCCAGGATTTCATAGAATGCTACACTGGCAGTTAAAGACAAATCATAATAAATAAGCAAACCATGACTGATAAAGATTTCCCCTGTCTTTTCCACTCCATTGTCACCTTAAAACTACCCTAACTTTTTATGCCATTCCAGTAACCAATCTATTCTTAGGAAGGAATACTTGTCATACTGATGTCACCACAGCATATTTGCCTCTGTCTTCTTTCATAATAACCAGCACACACTATCAGTGTAAATTTGCCCAACTAAATCAAAGGGAGGAAGAAAGGTTCTATTCATTCATGAATGAATCATATTCAGGATGTAAGGAAGATTATCATGCTAGTCCTTCTTCCTTAGTTAATGTATCACCTACTTGTAGAGGGTGACTTTCTCAACTGGAGGCCTCTACTATTTATGGAATCTTTCCATTTGAACTAGAACTTCTATTTTACTGGATTTTAGTTCAATATCCTTCTTAGATAATGAAGGCTCTCCACATCAGATGTCTTTCCCCTACATGTCTAGAGTCCAAAGGAAATGATAACATATAAGGTAGAACTAACATTCTCCCCTTCGCCACATATTGAGTAAAGAAATTTCATGAATGACTGAATAGGGTTAATGGTAACATCAAACCGAAGATGTCCCAGGCACTTGTAAACAAAAGCAGAGGCAAAGTGATCACAGAAAGTTGATCTTGGATAAGTAACCGGTCATTGATAGTATGAGAAAATGAGGATAGTGATAGAAAAAAGAAAAAGAAGAAATGATTCTGAGAAGCTGCCAGTGCAAGAGGACACAAAAACAGATCAACAAGCTTCAAAACTAATGCTGAGATGATATTTTTTTTAAAAAAGAAAAATATTTTCTGGCAAATATTCTTTTTTTTTTTAAAAAAAAGTCCATCCTGTATTGAAGAATGTCAGCTCATTCTCCAGAGAATAATCAATGAAGTGCCCTTCCCCTGTTTCTTTGCCAGTAAATAGGGAAGATAATTTCAGGAATCACTGCATATTTAAGCCACTACATTTTAAGAATCAACTGTTTCCTTCCTCCAGAAGTATGAACTAACACAATAGTTCCCTTCTGGGTTAAAATTGTACAAATGTTTCTGAGATTTTTTTCTCCCTCTCCTAAAAATCTATTGGAAAATTATACTCCTCGACCAGATAACACTCTTCATTCACAATCAGCCTTTTTGCCTCTGATAAATAAGGTGGAGAATGTTGTGATAGTATTTTTTTTCTCAGTCCTAAAAATAGTACACATCTTCAGGGCTTTACTTGGTTCTGCACTTTCAAAGTGAGTATAGAATTTGGAGGATGGTTAACACAGCCCGACTCTGTTTATGTGACTGATATAGAGATGCACTAATGTTCTTTGCTTGATTTTTTTTTTTTTTTGAAAAAATTAAAGTCTTTTGCTGCTCGATTAACTTCCCATCAGAGAAATTTTACTGCACTGGAAGAGAGAACCTACTGTTACTACTGCAGGAGATCTATTCACAGTGTTACCCACTGGAAAGTGGCTTATACTTCCTGACTATGTAAAATTATAGCTGGGAGGTATAATGCCCATTAGAGATGAGCTGAAGCCTGCTGCTCATTACGGTATACATAAAACAAATGGTATATTGCTAGAGTAATAGCAGAGTCTATACTCCTATCCACTGGTATGATTATAACCCCCAAATTTCTCTTTTAAAAAGTCATCTTCTTTAAAATATGATTTTTTTGAAAACAAAAAGGTGATACTAATTAGCCATTGCTTGGGAGAACAATAATCCAACCACAGCTATGCAAATCTTTGGCAGCTGGTTTCTAGGTCATTGGAGTGGTGAATTCGTTGTAGGTTTATACTTGATTTTAAAGGGCCTGTTCAATGTGGTGAAGCCTATGATCAAAATTGGTTTAGTTTCTTGGATAGTTCAAGGTGAAGGACATGGAAGTTCTTAAAAGATAAAGGTAAAGGTAGGCCCTTGACATGAATGTCTGGTTGTAACTGACTGTAGAGGGCAGTGCTCATCTCTGTTTCTAACCTGAAGAGCCAGCATTGTTTGAGGACTGCTCTGGTGGTCATGTGGCCAGCATGACTGCACCAAACACTGTTACCTTCCCAATGAGAAGTAGTGCCTATCTATCTACCTGCATTGGCATGCTTTCCAACTGCTAGGTTGGCAGAAGCTGGGACTAGTGACAAGAGCTCACTTCATCATGCAGCACTCGGGTCTTGAACTGCTGACCTTTTTATCTTCTGATCATCAGAATTGGCATCTTAACCACTAAGCTACTGCATCCCCATGGAAGTTATTAGTCACTTATAGAAAATTACGATGCTCTTTATGAAATAAGTAAGTAAGGCCCTGTACAGACTGGCCTGAAAGGCTGGCCTGAGGGTGGAGTCGGGTCATTGTGTCCAGATGACACATGCCCCAACTCCGCCCCCAGGGTGCTATGATGCCATGTGCTGCTCCACATGATGCACAGTGTCATGGCCCTCCTCTGGTGCTGCATCCATATGATGCAGCATTGAAGGAGCACCACATAGCCATGTCGCCATGGCTCGAAAGGCTGGATCAGGGCCATAGTGTGAAGTAGCTGCGGCCCCAATCTGGCATAGACTGGTATGAAAAGAGGCACCTACAGGCCACCCCTTAGGTCTGTAGAATCCTTAAGTAAGTAAATTTATACCCCACCTTTTAAAACATTAAAATAGAGTGGCATGGATAAATAGCATAGCATTAAAAGACCCTTCTGCCACAATAAGTTAATCACAAAGAGACTGATATGAAAGGGTTTTTTACATGCTAATAGAAATACAGCAAACCCAGGTAGTGCCATCCCCAGGGGTTTGGGGTGGCAGGGTGGCAGATGGCACAGAGTTACATCTGAGTGGAGGGGACACCTGGTTGTGTCCTCCTTTCACTGTGGAGGTGTGTGGTACTCCTGCTGGTGCCTGCACCTTCTCTCTTGTCCTGGTTCTCTTGGAGGAAGGAGACAAGATAATAGAGAAGGAGCAGTGAGCATGCACACATGCTCCTGTCTCCACCTTTCCCCAATGCCTTGACTCTCCATGAGCAGCCAGAGAAGCAGGGCTGCCTGCCATCGCTGTCTCTCACCCACCCACACCAGATGGCACCAACACTAGGGCCAACTGAGCCTCTCTTGGGAAAGAATTCCACAATTTGCTTTTCCCTGTGGCCTCACTAAATGAACCTGTAATGGTGAATGGATGGAAATAAAGTTAGAAAAGCTCACCAACACCTCATGAGGATGTGTGTGTTTGTGTGTATCCTAAGGCTTCAAGATATGGGTACAATTTCAGGCTTTGGGGGTGAGAATGACATTTTAGTAATGGTGCTTGGAATAGAATTAAAGAATTCTGTAGCTAGAAGGGACCACAAGTTTTATCTAATCCAGTTCCCTGCTGTGCGGGAATACACAAGCAAAACACTTTTCAGAGATGTCCACCCAACTTCTGTTTAAAGATTGCCAAAGATAGAGAATGCATCACTCACCGAGGTAATCTCTTCCACTTTTGAATAGCACTGGCAGGAAAGAACTTTTTCCTAATATTTAGATGAAATTTCTCTTTCCATGTATAATTTGAACCCATTGGTTTATCTTCCTGTCTCCGGTGCAGCAGAAAACAAGCTGTTCTATCTTCTACATAACATTACTTCATTACTTTAAAGACAGCTCTCATGTCATCTCTCAGGTTTCTTTTCTACAAATTAAATATATACAGCTTCCTAGGGCATTTCTCATAAGGCTTGGTTTCTGGACATGAGGAGGTTCATCTGAAATTCAACAACATTTACTACCTTGTGAAACAGGTGATTATGAAGGTGTGATGTTGGCTAGGAATTAGCGTACTTGCATTTATGCCCTGTATTTGGATTAAAATCAACTTGCACTCATTAAGGCATTTAACCTCTAGGCTAGGCATGTGCTTTGTAAGGTAATCTATACCACTGTCAAGCAGTTCTGGTGTTAAAGAAGACCTTCATAATGATTAGGTGGAATCTCTTTTCTTGTAATTTGAATCAATTGATGTGGTGTTTAGAAAAGCAGCTCAGAAAAAAAGTAGCTCTGCTAGAGAGAAATTGCAAGGCCCAAAGGCTATCCTTAGCTGAATTTAAGATTAAACTGCAAAACAAAAATCTGCACACTATTTCTTACTTTTCTTATTTTAGCTAGTTGTTTTCTTTTCTATTCTAAAAGTCACAATAACTTAGCAATGCTCATTAGGACTGAGCATAAATATGAAATTTAGCATTCTAATTGCATTCATGAAGGGCAGAGCTAGCCACCCTTTCAGCACTGCTTATAGGGGTGATTCAAAGCTAGTTTTGATTTAAGTAAGCAGTTATGAATGAACAAAATAATTTTGTTCCCAGTTCCTTACATGCAGTTCCACATACTGCAGTGCCACACAGGAGGAGCCCACAAAGGGAAGAAGACCAAAGTTGGAAGGTTATGGCTCTCAGCAGTATGATGTTGAGTGTGGCGTGGTACACACCTCCAGGAAGCTGTGTCCTGGCGGCAATAATAGGGCTCGGGAGCACAGACCAACGGCACACTCCTGAACCCTATGACGTGTGGGCGGTGCCATTATTGAGCGGCACCTCCCACAGGGAGAGCATGTAGATGATGTGTGTGGCAACACCACATAGCAAAGAGGGGCGACGTTTCACCGCCAGTGTGTACTGGGCCTGTGAGAGGGCAGAGCCAAAGGATTTATAAGATCTGAGTACTCCCTTTACTCCCTCTTCGATGCTGGAGATTGACCTACCCCCACCCTACCTCTTGCACAGTATAAGCAATGTTGGCCAATTCAGGATTGGGTAGGATTTTAGTCTTTTTCATGTTTCCCTCCTCTCCTACACTGTATCTTGGGGAATTTGTAATTGGCTCAAGGTGGGTTGGTAAATAGATAGTCACTTGCCAGGTAGAGGGGGGAGGAAAGTAAGAGTTGTCATGAACATTTCAGACATTTGGTGAAGCGAAGGGATCTGGAACTGTCTTTTTAGGTTGTTGGACTGGGGGTGGGGTGGAGGCCTCGGAGCAATCCAATCCTAAAGTGAAGATACTACAACAACCATCAGGATTGTTGTAATATTCTCACTTTAGGTCATGTGATTTGGAGAGGGATTGTCCAGGTTTGCCTTCCATCAGAGCACCATAGAATTGGGTTGCTCTGAGGTCTCTGATGTTCATCCAGGGGAAACTGAAGGAGATCTCGGCTTGCTTCCCCCTGTGTTCATCATAGAAGTTAACAGTTAAATAGATCAATAGTTAATAAATTGGCCCTTATTCAGTCCATTTCTCTTGTGTCTGCTCTCTTTATTTCCATAGTGGAGCAACAATGCCTTGGACTTCAGTTTCTAGTATTTGTCATCCCTGGTCATGCTGACAGAGCCTTCTAGCAACTGAAGAAAACAGTTGCAATAGGTTCCCTCTAACACCCATTTTTGTGGCCTCAGAAGCCTTACATCCTTGTGCTTTGACTGTTGTTCAGATGGACAACACTGAAACCACCTCACTCTCTTAGCTATAGGACTACCTTTGTTAATGAGGTCCAGAGAGTTCTTTTTTCTTTTCTTTTTTTCATTAAAGTGGTCATTACAAATGGTTGTTTGTTTTTTTTGGACTGTTCTGGTAGCTTTATCTTTTCTGCTTTTTGACTTTTGCTGTGATTACTGGCATAGTTCTTTACTGTATGCACATTATAACTGGCAGATGGAAAGCTGGAGAGGGAGAAAGCACCATACAACATCCTTCAATGGAAATAGGATGAGAGACAACATGAAAAAAATTCTGAGAGGCTACATTTCAGATTTTGGGAATCTACAGGAGTGGAATACCTTGGCTTGACCAGGTGTGTTGCATGTGGATTGCCAGTTAATAGGACCTCAACCACTACCCTTTTTACTGCCGCCTGGAGTGAGGGCATCCTAACATTGTAGCACTGACCATGAGGAATTCAATAGTTGAAAAGTTTTCAACATATGGCTTCTTCCACTTCCTCTTTGCTGTTATGTGTGTTTCTTGTTGGGAAAAATGTGGTCAATTATTTAATTCAGTCAACAGCATCCAACTCTTTTCTTTCCTCACAGTTAGCACGTTGGGAGGTGATTAGTGTGCATAGACCCTGGGGATGTGAACTGGCATTTGTTATCATTCAGTTTCCAGCTCACTGGGACTTCTTCCTTGAGGTGTTTATTAATCCTTCCATGATGCAAATCACACAGGGAAAATATATAGCTCACTGTCAGCTCAAAGATGGACAATCAGCAAGCAGCCATTGAGTTCTGCAAGGTGCTCCTCAGCAATGAACCAACCAAAGCTCTAGCTGATTAATTTACCCCGAAATTGCTAAGTCTTTTTAATATGTTAAAGTGGTGACAAGAAAAAGTGAGGAGGAAAAAAACTAATTGAGGTTGTTGTAATACCTATTCTCCAAAGAGCTGCCATCTCTCCCCTCCCCTCCCCTTTTCTTTCTTTCTTTTTTACTATTTTCAGTCAAGGAAATGACCCTTTGAGTGACACGGCACATTAAAGATTAACCAGGGCTTGTTAATTTGAGGCTTGCTGCTTAAGGTAAAATTGGGATTCGAAACATGGCCCTTAGCACTTGTTTGCTGAGCTATCATGCTGACATCTGTTTTCTTTATCAGTGTCTGTTGCTATAGATGCTGTAAAGGGGGAAAACTTCATGAATTATCAATCCTTTTGAGTTGATGCTTTTACAAATAAAATATAGCCCCTCTTTGTTTCACACAAATGCAAATATCAACCTTCCAGAGGCTTAGAAATGTTAGCTGAATACAAAAGTAGTTAGAACAATGGAAAAGTGCACATATATACATATCCAGAAGAGCAATTAACATTTTATTGTAATCCAGTACTACCTATTTCAGCTATGCATCACCTTTCAAGCTTGTTTCTGAGGCTGTACTACATACAGAAAGATTTTTATGGCTTTTCATACGTAGAACCAATTAAAGCATCTATAGATAAAGTGATACAAATCAAAACAAGATTTGTGAAACTGGTGCAGCCTTACTTACAAAGTTGGAAATATATTTCAATCAAGGTTTATCTGAATAATCCTAGTTTAGATTTTCACATTCAAATATGTCATTATGGTGATATGGTGTGTGTTGGCTTTGCTTTTGACAAAATATGGAAATTGTATGCAAAAACGTCTTTCTTAAGGGGAGGGGGGCATTTTTCCAGCCCTAGAGTCTCCAAATTCCTGTGGGATATCTTGCCGAAAGAGTTATGTGGACCAGCTAAAAAAGGCACAAGGAACAAGACTGCCAATTCTTTTCACAGGTTTGGCTTAGGACAAGCCACCATTCTTGCAACCAGTGAAGCTCCCATGCCTGAAAGAGTTAGAACTCAATAAACCTCCCTTTACATCCCCTATGTCAGCCTTCGCTCTGCTACATGTGCCTACTAGTGTTGACTCTAATGTTTAGGGGCTTTTGATCAGGACAACCACAAAAGCCTCTTTTAAAGCCAAAGAAATGTGACATGTATGTTGACACATCTCCAAGGACTGAATCCAACACTAGTCCTACACAAAGCAGATTACCACACTACATTCTTATAGCACTGCTATTCCACGTTAACTGCTCTGGTTGCCTCCTGTTGCATTCTGGGATTTGCAGTTTGAAGGGAGGCATTGAGAATTCTCAGCCAGAGTGCTCTTAGGCCTCACTGAACTACAAACCCCAGAATGCAACAGGAGGCAGACAGAGCAGTAAAAGGGAAATGGCAGCACTAACAGAATGTAGTGTGTTAATCTGCAAAGTGGATTCATGTTGATTAATGGGGTTTACATTAGTGAAACTAATATTATTTGATTAACTGATTATTTGGTGTGTACAGTATAGTAGTTTCAGCACTGAACTATGACTCTAGACACCAGGATTCAAATATTCATTCTATCATGGAAACCCTCTCGGTGACTTTAGGTGAGTTACATTATCTTAGCCCCAGAAGATCCCATGATAGGTTCTCCATAGAATCACCATATGTTGGAAACCACTAAAAGGCACATAACAACAACAACAACAACATTAGTTGATTAGTTAATGTAACAATCAAGGCGTATTCATTGTCAATGGCTGTACTCTGAATAGGATTTTTAAAAGAAAATTCTTATATACTGCTTTTCTTCCCAAATGTGAACCAAGATGACTCACAAAAAGAATCAAATGTCACTATGGTGCTTACACTGTATCTTCTTGGATACTGTATGCACAATGCAAATGGTAACATTGGTGTGGTACACACTGCCAATAATCATCATACCAGTGCCGACACTAGGGTTAGGGACCACACGGCAATTGCATGGTCCCTAACCCTAGTACATAGTGGTGGCGTTACAATTGTGGCACCCTGTGTATACAGGCACCGTCATTGTGACGTAAGCACTGTGTGGCATCTGCAAGGTGCCGCGCGTCGCTTACGTCACAAGTGCACCAATGGAAATACCGGGTTCTTTTTGCTCTGCAGTGATGGCACGCCATTTGGGGGCTGCTCCGTCCCTGGCACAGGCACCTGCAGGCCACCGTTTCTCAATGGTCTGTCTCAGGCCATTGTTAATGAAGTCAATTTTCTTTCAGGGCTAGCCTGGAAGAAGAGACTCCTCCCTCCATAACTGTCATCTTCTGGCCTGCGAGGGAGTTGACCAGGCAGGCCCAGCTCCATCAGGGCTAACCTGTAAGAAGAGACTCTTCCCTCCATAACTGTCATCGTCCAGCCTATGAGGGAGTTGACCAGACAGACCCAGCTCCATCAGGGCTAGCCTGAAGAAAGAGACTCCTCCCTCCATAACTGTCATCTTGTGGCCTATGAGGGAGTTGACCAGGCAGGCCCAGCTCCACCAGGGCTAGCCTGAAGAAGAAGAGCCCTCCCTCCAGTCCATCTGCCTTGGTCCAGGCCTCAGAGGGAGAGAGGAATGCTGGACCTGATCCCCTTCCCCCCACCATTCCCTTCTCCTTTTTGTGTCGTGTCTTTTTAGATTGTAAGCCTGAGGGCAGGGAACCGTCTATTATCCCCTCTGTTATAAGCCGCCTGGATTCCCAGTGATTGGGGGGCCTATAAATAAATCCTATTATTATTATTATTATTATTATTATTATTATTACTAATTTTCTGTGTGTCTTGAGAGTTTTACACAGTATCTAACTTTGCCACCCTCACTAATCACTTGTACTGCATCCACATAGCAAAAACAATCCCGTTTGACACCATTTTAACTGCCATAGCTCAGTGCTATGTAATTTTGGGAATTGTCATTTGTTGTGACACTTGAGTCACAGCAGTTAAAGTGGTGCCAAACTGGATTTTTTTTTTTGGCTGGGAAGATGCATCATCAGAGACTGAGCCTCTCCCCAGAGGTCTTCACAGAAAAATATTAACTCCACAATTAAAAAGGCCATTCCCTTTCACAATAGCAAAGATGTAACTACCTGACATGATGAATATAACTCAACAAAGGGTACAATTTGTGTTATGACTTCAGCTTTTAGGGGCAAAGCAGTCTGCCCCAAAGGATCAAGGCTATGGCAATTGCATTTCTGGACCAAAAAGAAGAGGCAAAATGCTGCTTCTTTTTGGCCCAGAAAAGTAGCGCCTTTGTCACCATGGTGGCACTTTTTGGCACTCCTTTTGGTGTGTGGTATATGAATGCCATGCAAAAGGAGCACTGCAACTCTGCCTGCCTTGCAGTCAGGTGGGCAGTCTGATGCCGGTATCTGTGAAGCATAAGCGTGTGTGTCATCCAAATATCATGCCCCACACCACCCCAATGCCAGCCCTTACTACTGGTCTGTACAGCCTCTTAGTTACTTTTCTGTTTATAAGATTTAGCCACAGTAAATGGTATAGGAAAAACAGTACATGCTTTGAGTGTTTGTGCTGTGCCTCAAAGTGCTATTTTGAGCTATGTGGTGGGTGTTGAGGTGAAACTCAAGCAGAGGAAACAAGAATATGTTTTGTACCACAGTGCAATGGCTTGTATATTCATACTTTTCAAAAGAAACAATTTTATTACTTTTGAAAAGTAGAACATTAATTGTTTTAAAAAATGGTGGCAGTTTTTGTGTTCGTAGGATATTTTTCTCCACCCAGACTGCAATGGCATGGTGATGGTTATTTGTTGATCATTTTGCTTCTCTTTGTATTGTACTATTGTATTGTCTTCTCAATTAAAAAAAGATGTGTAGCTTTGATGGTTGCTAGCTACTTGAGTGAGGATACTTAGAATTGTAACAGAGAAACTAATGACTTTTCAAAAATAACATTCATTGCTGGAATATTACTGTTTCTTAGGGGTGGGGTGGGGGAATCATTATTCATATGTAACTTTCACTAAGTAGCTATTACACTGCTATTGAGGATGACTTTTCATATTATTTGTGGAAGTTTTATAAGTTTCTGAAGGTCTCTAATAATTACAGAGAAAGGCCACATACTACTTGATGCATTATAAAAAGATTATAGCGACATCAGAGAAAAACTATAATGATTCCCATTATCTAATTCTGTTTCTGTCTTTTTTTCCCCCTGTCTGCATTCTAAATAATGGTGCTTTTCATATAATTTTGTACCTGAATGCACTGTATTCACTTTTCATTCTCATATATCACAGCTTTGCATGGTTCCTGTCCTCTCCTTCCAGTTATATGGAATCAGTAAATTGTTACAGGCTGATCACTAGTGTAGTGTAGTGTAGTGTAGTGTAGTGTGTGTGTGTGTGTATGTATGTATATATATATATATATAGAGAGAGAGAGAGAGGGAGGGAGGGAGGGAGGGAGGGAGGGAGGGCCAGTTGCAAAATGTAAGCCCTTGAATTTTGAATATTAAAGAAATGTTTGTCTGTGTTAAGTAAAAATGTGGATATTGGAATAAGAAATACCAGCTCATTAGCTAATTGTGGACATGAAGCCACCCAACTTATAACAAAGGGAGAAAGGAGAAAATGATATCATTTTTTTAGAGAAATATCAAACAAATGGTAAAAGTACAATGAAACAACCCAAATGGCATATTGCCTTGGTACAAAAGAGTTACTCATATTTGATGGCTGCTACAATCTGAGGCAGTCATCTGATGGCAGGCCACTCAAAAGGATGGATAGTGACACTCTCGGGCGATTTGCCTGTTAAATTACTACATATAAATCTCACTTCCACTGGAGAATTATTTTTGAGGTTAACATGGATTAATCCCTAATAAAACCCTGTGTATTTAATGGGGTCACTATAAATCAACAGGCAACTTGAAAACACATACACACACAGTCTGTTTTTGATTGGACATATAGAAATTGAGGGTAGTAAAAAGCTACCTCCTGGGAGATGAAAATTAAGTTTTTCGTAGAACCTCCAAAGTAGGCAAATTTTACTGTCTTGACAGCTTTCATGCTGCTGATGCTGTTTCTAGTTGGTAAAAATCCTTAAAATGATGATAGGAGAAAGGGAGAGAAAGAGAGACTCTTCTCTAAATATAGGTTGTATTAGATACTATTTATCTATAGAGATAAATACCTGTCATAGGAATATATAACAGAAGCTGTAATGTATTTCAATGTATTTCAGTGCCTGTGTGTTTCCACAGATACTAAGATGCAGCTTCCTTACATGTAATGTTAACACACTGGACATGTGTCTAAAAAATGAGAAGCCTGTGTTTCTCCTCAAAGTGAATAGTATGTGTGAGGAATGTGTGGTTGTCTGTCCATTTTAATAAAGAGCGATTAAAGTGATGCAAGGACTGTATGAGGTTTGCAAAGGCAAAGACAAACTGCAACTACGGTTCATCATAATAAATAATAAATGAAAAATGTTGTTTTTTTGTAAAGGTATAGTGTTTAAATGTTTATAGTACAACAGCACATGTTTGTTATGTGATAAATAAATAGGCTATCATGTTGTCCCTATGGTAAAAATTGTGTATTCTGGCCTTTTTAATTTGGGGATGACCTTTTTCTAAGACAGGTAAGAATTAATAGGTTTTTAATTGTTTTTAGACAAAAGTTCATCAAAAAATGATACAGGAGTATGAGGTTGTGAAACTTTCATAGCCCTAGAGCTCTCTCTTGCTTATGCTCATGGGGGAGTAACAAGAATATTAGACACGCTATCTCTTCCTCAACAACTTTGCCCTGGTGGCACAGATGCATGATTCCCATTGGGACCACCTGTCTAGAAAACACTATTAAACTTAGTCCTTTATAATATAATGTCTGCATTTATCCCCAGGTTTCATATTAAGGAAGGTTTTATGATGTTGCATTTACTGCAAGAGGGGAAAGTAATGGCTTATAAGCTTCTTAAAATCTTGGCTATCTGGGGGCTCTTTTTGATGGATACTATATACATTCTTCATTAATATGATGGAGTTTGTTTAATTAAAGCTGGGCCACTGTGGCCTCTTTGCAGAAGGAAGCACAATACACAGGGTGGTGGTCTGTAATCAGTTATTGCTTTAGAGTACCTAGGAGTCTAGGTTTCCAATAATCAGATCCACTTTTAACCAAAGAACCTTGTCCAAGTATAATTACTTGAATCTAAAATCGTATTAAGCATAAGAAGAAAGGGGAATTAATGAAATTTCTGTTCAGCAACACAGCTACACTTCACTACTTCTCTGTTGATATCTAATTATTTCCTACTGCTGAAACAGGCCAGATTAAACTCTATCCTATTTGTGTACTGAGGCATCGACTTGTACTGTACTAGTTATTTTCTGCAGTGCTCAGAAAAGTTAAGTCTTCTGTTTTGTCACAAAAGGCCAAAGTTTGCTTAGATGTAATGTAAACACTCAGTGTTCAAATGTGCTCCTTTTGGCTCTGTTAAGAGGAAGTTTTTGTAGTCACAGAGGCAAGAGCTGCTAGAGGTTGTGGGAATCAGATGAAAATAGCAATCTAGGACACAAAAAGTATGTGTGTGTGTTGTATGGGTGTGTGTGTACCACTGTGTGTGTGTGTGTGTGTGTGTGTGTGTGCAACATACAGTATGCAGCTACCAAACATACCTGATGGTTCACAAATTATGCAGATGTATACATAAGTCCCTTGAATGTAAAAAAAAAAAAAAAAAAAAAGTGGGAGGAATAACTTGGTTGAACATAGAAGGATCATTGTGCTAGTGAAAAAGCTTCTTCCATTCATGGAAGACACCAAGATCCAGTGGGGTTTGCATAGTGGAATAGTTGAGAAGCTGTTTTCATTTATTCCTCCTTCACTATGAAGCCCCATGCATTGCATCTCATGCTGCACTACCATGCTCTAGAGAATTTTTTCTCTGGTGAAAGAGCATTAATAACACCTGCATATCCTTACTCCAGTATATGAGCATGATTTTGTTTAGCATTGCTCCACATTCAGAAGTAGCGATAACAATGCAATAGAAGTCTGACTCCAGACTTATTGTAATTGTTTATAGCCAGTCATTGGCAGCTAGTGGCTTCCATGACAGTTGACAAACCCTGACAAAGCTTTCAGAAACACGTTCAACACTCTGAATAGTTCATGTAAAGTTTGGAGTAAAGCAAGAGTAGATTCGCCTCCACCTTTCTGGCATGGAAGTCATCAGCTGCCACTGTAACTAGCAAAGCTTGATTTCATTAAGAATGCAGTCCACAATCCTCTTTTGACAGAGCTGAGTCATTAATGTTCATCAGACTCCTTTGTATAAATGAGTTTGGATTGTAGCAACAATGTGAAGTGTGAAGGTTGGTGAATGAACAACCATATCCATTTTTGCTTTCCATTTGGTTATAGGGCTTTGTAATACAGAGTGCCCCCCCCCCCACTCAAACGTTCATGAGATTCAAAAAAATGACTTAATGTTTAGAGATAAAATTTTAGTTTGGGTAACCAAGAGCCACCATAGTGTAGTGGCTTGAACACAGGACTATGACTACAGAGACCAGGGTTCAAATATCTGCTCGGCCATGGAAACCCTGTAGGTGACCTTGGACAAGTCACATTCTCAAAAGGCTAACAAGGAAAGTTTGGTAGTAATGATATACTACTCATGCAATACGATTTTAGTAAATAATGTAAATATTTACTGCTCTTATAAACTGCATATATTTACTACTAATTGTATTATGTATCAAATATAATATACTTTTTACAATTTCATACAGGTGAACAATAATGCAATTTAAACAAGGAATTCTGTTATTCCATCTAAAAAATTATCATACAGCAATAATAATCTCAAATCAACCACAATGTAAGGCATACTATCCCTGAAGGTTTTTTTTTTAAATACCATCAAGGGAACAATCATAATAAGGTGTAATGTCGAATAATTTTAAATACTGACTATAGGTTCATTGAAATATGATATGAAGACATGAAGTTTTTGATGTGAAGTTTATAGAACATGAAGCTTTAAATCCTAGAACTTGAAGAATCATGAAGAGACAGTTATTCCCAGGATCTTTGAAATGGTTTCATGAATCAACTTTGCCCCTTTAAAAGGGGGGGGGGCTGTACAGACCAGCACTAAAAGCCACCTTGTGACGCATGCCTGATGCCACCCGGAAGCTACCCACCTGCCCACATGTGGGCTGGCTCCATGGCGCTTCGGTGGTCCAGTGCTTAGATGCCACATGCCACCAGAGTACTGCAAAGCTGCAGCAGCAGCGGAAAGATACCCTTTTGTTGGCTCAAAAAGGAGCAGCATTTTGCCACCAGATTCGGCACTCAATGGGACGGCGTGAAATTCAGGGTATAACAGTGAGACTGAAAAATGTAATCAAGCCCTTCAAATGTTAGCCCTTCCTTTGGATCAATATTGGAACAACTTACACTGCAGGATATAGCCTTCATCACATTGCTAAGTACTAAGAGGATCTGGGGAGGAAGCTGAAATTCCTGAGGGACATGTTTTTCAAAAACAGTTGAAGGAAGGAAGAGGAAGAAGTATACTCGACTTGAACAACTGGCTCTGCAGATTGTGCCACCCAAATAGATTTGACTTCTTGTACCATGGCCTGAGTTTAGGACTTCTAGCAAAAGATAGATCATATCTCACAGTGGTTCTTGGTTGGTAAGAACATATTTGCTAGGATTCTCACAAATCTGATCAGGAACACTTTAAACTAAATTACACGTGGGAGGGACACAACATTCAGAGGGCAAGGGGACACCAAGTTCAGGGGAAAAGAGCTTCAATTATAAAAGTGAATTGGATTAATAGTATAAAAACCCACCAGTGGTCAGAAAAACAATACTCAACAAGAAATAGAATGATCCATAGTCTTAAATGTCTGTATACTAATGCACAGATGAGTCTCATGGCTGGAAAGCAATAACAGAGATATATAACCTATTCCACCAAAATAGACCATACAGGAAAGGAGGAGGATTATCAATATATGTCAAGTATATGTACACCTGTGAAGAGATCCATGACTTAGCATAGAAAAGAGGTAAGAGCATCTGAGTAAAATTTTAAAGAAATATTTTTCTACTATAGGTCCCAAAGCCAGACTGAAGATTTAGATGATGCCGTCATAGAATGAATGACTCACACACATGTTCAACACCTAATGATATAAATGAGGTAGTGGTTTTAGCAAAAGATCATACTGTACTGGATTCAGGCATGGAGCTCTAACTGTGGGGACATGGTGAAGTGAGTCTGGCTCAGCATGTTGCCTTAGGATCATGGGTGGTCTTCATGTACAGAGGAGTCAAGAGTGATCTGGACAGAGTGTCTTTGTCACGTTACAGACCGCCGAATTGCAGCGGTCTGCTGCCGGTGCCGCTTGCAGCGTCCGGGAGTCGCAGCTTCTAAACCGCAGGACTCCCGGCCGCTGCGAGCAAGGAGCGCGGAAATCGCACTCCTTCCTGGGCCCCGGAAGTGGTGCCGCAAAGCGCAAGGCGTGCTTTCGTGGTGTCACTTCTGCCGTGACACGTCTGGATGCTAGGCGTCCAAGACGTCAAAATGGCGACGGCCGTGTGGAACAGCCACCGCCATTTGTTACAGACAGAGTCCATAACAGGAGTAGGGGTGCCTAGAAGAGACACCCCTTTCTTAAACTGGGACGTCCTAAGGACGTCCCAAATGGCGGTCTGTAACCCGCCTATCTGACCTTGACCAAGACAGAATTTGCACTTTCCAAGCGGGCACGAGTATGTTATCCTGGAATAACATACTCGGCCACGGACAAGACTTCCCATCTGCCCATGATGATTTTTTTTATTAGTTGGTTTTTAATCTTATACTGTTTAATCTTGTTTTAAGGGGGGGGGGGGGTACTGTGTATATATGGCTGTATTTTAACTTGTTGTATGCCACTTTGATTGCTTGACAAAAAGCGGGATAGAAATAAAAAAAATATTATTTATTTATTTATTTGTTTATAGGACAAAAACATATCCCAGTGCAATTTAGGGACTTAAATGTATTTTCCACGTGGGAAAATAAGCAAGGAATTTGAGTATCACCTGGTCAACCATGCAGATGTCCCTAGGCAAAGGCATATCTCTCTGGAGGAAGAAACTCTTGGTTTTCTGTTTACTTGTAAACACAGATATTGCACACACCATTGCTTCCATCAATGAGGCGATTAAGCAGATTCTGATCATTGGCAGATTCCTTTGGGATACGGGCTAAGTGCTCCCAAGCTGAGCCTAAAGGATATCATTATATGATATTCAAAGAGCTTCTTCTGCACTGGGGCACCCTCCAGGCTAGTGACAGCCCCTTTAATATCAAGTTTATATTGAATAGAAGGAAGCTACATGGAAGTGTGATCTTTGGGGTATCAGATACTGTAGTAATGGGAGACTTCAATCAAACTGGTATTTGTTGTAAGTCAAACTCTGTCAAGAATAGAAGATCCATCAAATTCCTCAGTTACCTTGCAGGAAGGAGATCAGCTACTCTGGATTTGTTCCTTGCCAACAGAGAAGTGCTTGTCAAGGGGGTAGAAGTTGTGGGATCCTTGGGTGCCAGTGACAATATTGTATAGGGATTTATTCTACAGACCAAAGAGATAGCACTCTGAACATCATGAAAGCTAATTTCAATAAGTTTGGGGAAATATTAGATGAGATCTCATGGTAGGAAATGCTTAAAGGTTTCATGAATTTCTTATAAAGGTAAGATATTTAAGGCACAGTTTCAAACATTTCCAAAAAAGGACAAAAATTGGGAGATGACTAAAGAAACAGAATGTACATACAAAGAACTTTCATACGAGATGAAATTTAAAAGACATGTATAGGCCTGAAACAGATGGGCCAAAGGTTCAGCTTCGAGCTACTTTGGGGGCATGGTGTGCAGATGACACACACACCCTCAACTTGTCTGGAAGCTGCTCTGATGCTGCCTAAGGTGGCCTGAAGCTGCCAGAAAAAGGAGCACCAAAAGCCACTCCTTGCTAGTGGCTCATTTGGAGACTACAGTGGCAGCCCACTTTCAGAGTGGGCTGTCCAGTCACTGTGGTCCCCGGCTGATTAGGGTTTGATCAGGAGTGGACAGTCTGCTTTGCCCCACTGATTAAGAAATTAAAGAAGATCATCAAGGAGATATAAAAATGAATAACCAGTATTTGTAGAGGTCAGGAGACCTAAAACTTGGGTTTGCAAGAGGTTTAAAATAAATTGATTTTTTTATGGCTTTGTTTGGAACAAGAGGAAGAATGAGGAAATGGTAGGGACAAAGAGAAGGCTAACAAGGACAAAGATAAGGCAGAAATGTTCAATACCTTCTTTGCCACAAAAGAAAAAAAAAACTGTGTTCTATTTGGAGAAAATAGAACAAATGATGCAGTAACCAGACTGCAGCCTAAAGGCTTATTGCATGCATGTTAATTCATCTTACCTCTGTCCAATTTAAAATTTAATTATTATTATTATTATTAACCTTTATTTATGAAGCGCTGTAAATTTACACAGCGCTGTACATGCAATCCTTTTAGTTAGACGGTTCCCTGCCCTCAGGCTTACAATCTAAAAAGACATGACACAGAAGGAGAAGGGAGTGGTGACGGGAAAGGGT
>NC_056525.1:117119149-117140468 GCF_019175285.1 Sceloporus undulatus
ACTTGATGGAGTAGCCAGTAGAGCTTCAAAGGCTTTTATAATGTATTTTGTGTGTTCTGGTTGGTCATAAAGATATTGCTCTGTTGTGGATTTTGGATTTCATTGTAATATTTTTAATATTTTATAAAAGAAAAGGTGAACACAAGAGAAGTTGCTAATTATAACAAATGCAGGTAGTGCTTGGGAAAATAGCTTTTTTTCTACAGTTATATCATGTAAAAAGAAGGCATTCTATCATTGGCTCTGTATGGGATTATGGAGCTGTACAGGTTGGGAGAAAGGGGTGGCTCTCTCCCCGGATTGTTGCGGTGGCAAACGCACGGCACAGCAACAATCTGCTCAAAAAAGGAGCCATGCAGCTCCTTTGTGTGCTACTACAGAGGCACCATAAGTGCCCTGGTGTGGCGCTATGATGTCCCTTGTGTGCCGCACGGTTTGGACATGGCGCATGAGGCGCATCATCATGGCGCGCCCCATGTAAATGGCACCCATTTTCACATCCAAGGCACACAGTAGTTGGCCTTGGGCCTTGGAACGCTCCACCCTACTGAGCCTTAATTTCGGCCTCAGGCCGGCGCAAAGTGCTGGTCTATACTGGACCTACGTTTCTTGATATGTCTTTTGTATCTGACTCCAAATCTCATGAAATCATTGTATGTGCCTAAGGAGGAAAAGAATGATGTTCCAGTAACATTGCAGATGATATGTCAGGCCTGTGCAACTCAGAACTGACCTTTCCAAGCATAAATGGTGGCTTTATATACTCCTTGATTTTACTGGCTACATGGAAGTGCAAGCTTAAGTCATGAAGTAACCGTAATTTGGCTAGAGATAGACTTGAGAATTTTGATGAAAATAGCATTAGCACACCTTTGAAGACTTGTTGCAAAAAAATTCACAACTTGGATTTGAAGATACTGAATTTTGTCTCACCAGGAAGAAACTTTACTAGGGATGTGACAGTTATTCATTCCAATTTGGTGAACATATGGATTTTTGTTTTTTTTTCCCCTTAAAATTTTTATTAACAAGCTGATAAATTTGCCACCTTCTTGGGCTAGGAATGAGAATCTTTAGATGCTTCATTTGCAAATGAACTGTTGAGACAAGAACGTTCATTTGAAATTCATTCTGAATGGTTTTATGGCTTCAGTACTAAGTTGAGCACTTAACCAGTGGGGGTGCAATTGGAATACATGGGGTTATCATAAGTCGATAGGTAACTTGAAGGTGCATACTTACATGAATACATACATACTGATGAAGAAGCCAGTAAAGCTTTGAAAGCTTGCATGATTCATTTTTTGCATTTGGGTTGGCCAATAAAGGTACCACTGTTTTGTGGATTTTGTTGTATTTTACTGCACGGCCAATAGAGCTGCACATAAACAGGTTTTCTGAACTTGCCTTTGAGCATTCACATGTTTGTGAATAAATTCCTTGAAGGCCCTTAAGCTTCAGTGGGGTCATTGAATATAATTTGGGTTTAGAGGGTTGGGCCCTGGGCTCTAATTCAATTGCACAATTAGTCTCTGAGTGTAGGGGAGCTGGTCACCCTCCTTCTCAGCAAACACTTCAACCACGTCTCTATAAACAGAGGGGTAGTCCAATTGTTTTTCCAGAACAGTATTTCCCACTTGCTCATGCAAAGGGACTGACTGGATGGCAACAGCCACTAACTCACCCCCTGGATGCAATTTGGGAGCTCTGATGTATTCTCTACATCATGAATCTTCAAAGATCAGTTCTCCCAGCCTCCACCTGATCCTTGGGTTGTGAAACTGCAACCAGTCTATATCCAGGATCAGCTGGTAATCTGAAGTGGGGACCAACACTAACCTGATTTTTCCCAGTGGTCCTCCACCCAGAGCCATGCTGCCTTCGTTTGCTCTATAGTAGCAGCCCCTCCCATGAGTGAACCATCCATTTGCTGGAAGGTAATTGGGTCAAGATTTTTAACCGCTAAATTAAACTCCTGCACTATAGCTTGGTTTATAAAACACTGGGTGCAGCTACAATCTGTTGCTGCCACCAAGTCCACACTTGTTGCCTCTTCTGGGTTTACTAGTTTGATTTGCAAGGTGTATAGAGGAACTCCTCCACTCTCCATAGTGGTGTGGCTGTTCAGAGCTCCCACCTGCCTTCCACCATGGTCTAAGGCAGGCTTCGGAAGTTTTCCACCAGCTTTATGTCATCCTCTGAAACATCATCTTCTGATGTTTCTGCTGGGTTATGCAGACAAGCTGTGTCTAGCATACACACATGCAGAGTTGATGCACATAGGCAAGAATGCCTAGCAGGTAGTCTGAAGTTGACTTCGATTTATGGAATCCCTATGAATGAGAAACTTTCTAGTCACCACTATCATCAACAGCTCTGCTCAGGTCTCGCAAACATAGGATTGTGGCTTCTTCAATTGAGTCTATCTATCTGGGATGAAGCTTTACTCTTTTCCTCCTATCTTCTATCTTACCAAGCATTATTGTCTTGTTTAGTAAGCCAAGTTAATCATGATATGGCCAAAGTACAGCAATCTCAGGTTAGTCATCTTGGTTTCTAGGCTTGATTTGCTCCAAAGCACATTATTTATTTATTTAGGCAGTCCAGAGTATTATTACTGTTGTTGTTGTTCTGTTTATTTATATGCTGCTTTTTTCCCTTTCTCCCAGTACAGGGATTAAACAGGGATAGTACAGGGATTAAACAATTCAAATGATTAAAACATTACATTATTAAATTTTTAAATTTAAATTTAAATCTCTTTAAAACAAAAACAGAACAGCACCCATGTCAATATGTGAAAGCCTGGTTATGTAAAAATGTTTTTATCTGCTGTCAAAAAAGAAAGCAAAGATGGAGCCATCCTGGCCTTTCTAGGGAGGGAGTTGCAGAGCTTGGGAGCAACCACTGAGAAGGCCCTTTCCCTTATTCCCACCAAACAAGCCTGAGAGGCTGGTGGGACAGAGAGAAGGCCTTCTCCAGGCAATCTGCAGAAGTATCCGCAGAACTGTCCTCTAACACTACATCACAAATGAGATTATTTTCTTCACTCTCCAGGTTTCACAACCATACATAGAAATGGGAAATATGATCACATGGAAACTCCCATCTACACACTTCATGATTTTGTCTACTTCCTTCATTGCTGATCTTCCAAAAACTAGTCTACTTCTGTTGCAAGGTCTTGATTATATTCAACTGTATTTATACTTACCTGCAAAGCCATTCTTGAAATTAAATTATCTCTGCCAGAGACCTTCTAGGATATTTCAGGGTTAAAATGACCCTAAACATTAGAGGTTTATTTGTGAAACAAATAGTCCATTAACTTCTGTATCTGATACAAATAGCTCTGCAGGATACGCCTAAGGATGCCATTAATTAAGAAGAAAACCAAAGTACAAACACAGTAGAATCTATATTGACTAAATCTCAGCTTGTTAATGATTGCCATGTCAATAGAGGTTGTCAAGAGTAACAAATGTCTGAAGAAAAGCGATCAGAACTGAAATCTTAATCAGGAAATGTATCAGTACCATTGAGAACACACTCCAAGCTATCTTTGTCACCATTTTTCTCCATGAATGTTGACATTGAGTAGACATTGAGTAGATTGAATGGGGATGGATATATGGGGAAGGGGGGAACTATTAGGAGGAAGTCATTCTCTTATCTGTCGCCATCCCCAGTGGATCATAGAAGTTACCTCTGTCATAAGGAGTATTTAAGTTCTCTAGAGGGACATTTGTTTGGTAATATCTTGGCTGATCAACCATACATATGGCCTTCTAGATTAGAGAACAATTTGGTTGCTTTTCGATTCACAGTATCATTGAACAGAGGTGCTTCCAACATAAAAAGTTGGATCCATTGTGAGAAACCATGTCTGGGCAGACTCTTCCAACAAATCCCTGCAGGTGGTTCTACACATTCCTAGCCTTCATATATACTGTAAAAATAAAAACAGCTTTTCAATCAATCAATTAATCAAATATTTATTTTGGTCTATGTCTAGCAGTATAAAAAATTATGTTGCTGTTAGCTGCCCTTGAGTTAACTTGGACTCCAAGTCCCCCTGTCTTCAACCTTTCCGCTGAGGTCCTGCAGGCCTAGGCCTATGTCCTCCCTCATCAACTCCAACCATCTAGCACCCTCTCTTTCTACTGCCTTCCACTTTTTCTAACATCTTTATCTTTTCTAATGATTCATATTTTCTCATGATATGGCCAAAGCTCAACAGGCTCAATTTAGTCATCTCAGCTTCCAGAGAGAGTTTGGGCTTGATCTGTTCTAGAACCCATTTGTTTACCTTTTTGACCATCCACAGTATCTTCAGCACTCTTCTCCAGCACCACATCTCAAATGAGTTCATTTTCTTCCTGTTTGCTTTTTTCACTGTCATGCTCTCCCATCCACGCATGGAAATGGGAAATACAGTGTCTTGGACTATTCTCACTTTAGTGTTCAGAATTATGAACTTGTCCATTTCTTTCATAGGTGCCCTTCCCAATCCCAATCTTCTTCTCATTTCCCGAGTGCAGTCTCCATTTTGATCAATATTTTAACCCAAGTATGGGGACTCTGATTATTTCAATTTTCTCATTGTCTAAGGTTAATTCTTTTAGATCTTGTGTGCTCATTGTTTTTGTTTTCTTAAAGTTCAGCATTAATCTCATCTTGGCACTTTCTGCCTTGACCCTCTTAAGTAATCGTTCCAGGTCACTTGGCTGAGTAACAGGCAGCTCATGTTCTTGTAACTGACTGTCCAGCTGCATTTTATTTGTTTTTAATATTCCTTCCCATCTTTACTCCTCCTGTCTCTGAATCTATGGAGTTTATCTCATGGACAAATAACTTGACTGCAAATTATCGTATATAATTTGCCACTAGTTTCGCCAGGCGAGTGCAGCTTGGCTTCACCCCGGGTCCCAGGTGTGCTTCGGAGGCTGCTTTTCAAAGTCAGAAAGCTGCACTCACCTGGTGGAATCACTGATGGATTATGTGCGGTAATTCCTGCCTGCATCCTGCAACCTGGCTGCATCTCATTGGGGTGCTGTCGGGTTTTTTGTCCATGCGATATGCTCCTAAACCAGCTTTGTATACAATGTTTTCTGCATACAGGTTGAATAGATAGGGTGATAAAGTGCAGCCTTGCCTTACCCCTTTGCCAATTGAAAATCATTCTGTTTCTCCATATTCTGTTCTATTGACAGGCTCTTATCCTGCATATAGGTTATGCATCAAGACAATCAGATGTTATGAAACTCTCACTCCTCTTAGTGCAATCCATAGCTTTCCATGAACTATGCAGTTAAAGTCCTTGCTGTAGTCAATAAAGCATATGCAAATTTACTTCTGGAATTCCCTGGTACACTTAAATATCGAATGTAAGTTTGCTATGTGATCAAATGTATGGTTGCCCTGGTATAATATAATACAAAATATACTTTTATGCTTTTCTAATACAAATTTTAAAAAATGTAATTCTGAGAATGAAGCAGGATAGGTTTTGTGGATGTCAGAGCTGCTTTTTCATTGTTATCCTACACAACTGCCTAAATAGTGAAACAAGTATGAATTCCACTGAATATTGGGAAACAGTGTAGAGAGTAGTTTTGTAGGACATTTTACATAGCTCTCCTATTTTGATCCTTGATTAAATATTAACTCTTGTTAGAAATGGTTGGTTGAACAGCAGGAACCAGTGATAGGTTAAAAAATCTGCTATATTAGACAAGAAATGGAAAACATTTTTTAAAAAAACATGAAAATTGAGGGTGCTATGGCACAAACATAATTATTGGTGATCTACACAGCCACAGCTGCCTTGAGTCCCTGTACTGGAAGGAAGGCTGGATATAAAAATAATAATAATAATAATAATAATAATAATAATAATAATTGCATTGTTGTTTTCTGTGGTTAAAGGCTTTTAAAACACTACAAAGCCTTTTTTAAAATTAGAGATGGTAAGCAGTCTACTTTACATTCTAACAGTCTGCCTGGAGATTTTGTACTAGCTGCAGTTTTCAAAATGTTCTTCAAAGGCACTGGCATGTAGAGGGTTTTACAGTAATCCAAATAGGATGTAAATAAGGATAGTGTCATTGTAGCCAGATGAGATGTCATCAAGAATGATATACTCTAGTCTATGAATCTCTAGTCTATAATCTTTGTTTTGTTTTATTAGGAGCACCTCTCTCTTGGTTGGACTGAGCTTCATTTTGTTCAATCACATCCAGTGCATTACTTTGATCCTAATTTCCCAGGAACGCTTAATTGATCAGATAAACCAATTGGTAAAATAACTATGAGATTCCGCTATCTCCTCCTTAACTTACATCCCCATATACATTATCTAGTGACTATTAACCAAGGCACACACAGCTAACAAGGGGTTAGTTTATCACTTAGGATGGTAGAGGGTTAAGTAAGACTGGGGAGATACCATTTGACAATCAAGCTTCCTGTGAATATAAAGGTGCCAAAACATCTAGAGAACCAGGGTGGTATAGTGGTTTGAGAGTTGGACTATGACTCTGGAGATCAGGGTTCAATTCCCTGCACAGTCATGGAAACCCATTGGGTGACCTTGGCCAAGTTACACACTCTCAAGTCCCAGAAAACTCCATGATGTGTTTGCCTTAGGGTCATCATAAGTTGGAAATTACTTGTAGGCACACAACAATGACAATAACAAAACATCTAGAACCTTTGGAGGTCAGGGGTTTAAAAGTTTTACTACCTTTGTTCTCAGGGATTTATTGGTCTATTCTTTCAAGCTCTCCTTGCAATGATGATCTGAGGAAGACAGGTAGAGGATGATCTTCAAAGGGTCAGACTCCCTCTTCCTTAGCAATGGGAAGAACTGAGAACAGAAGGTCTACTTATGCATAAGTGGCAAGGGACCATTTTAGATAGGGGGCATCAGGGTTTTGTGTTGAATTCCCTAGCAGGTTGTCAGTTCCAAGGTGTTTTAAAAAAGTAATCTGTAATCTGGATCTGTAACTTTGCAACTTTCTAAAATATTCCTGAGACGAATACTGCATGATAAGATATCCAGAAACCCGATGTACTCCTTCTTACTTAGAGTAAAATATTCTTAAAGTCTTTGTTAAACCTAGAATTGCTTTTGACTACTTGGCAGACGCACAAGTTCTTATTTTCTCATGGGGGAGGGGAGAGAAAAGTGGCTTTACTTTGGGTTATTCATATCACTGCCTTCCACTAGGAAAAGTAGAGAAGTAGGTGCTGGATAAGAGCAGTGAGTTCCTGTTGTCTAGCCCTTTCTTCTTTGCTGAAGAAATTGGAACATAGGAAAAGCTATGACAAGCCACCTGTGTCAACCAAAATTGAATTTGGTAGACTCTGAAACAGTCCAGAAGGTGGCATGGCAGTTTCAGGGAGAATGAAAAAATCAGTCTAAAGCATCTTTTGCTGGTAGACAGTCATTGGAAACCCATTAAGTAAACTGAAAAGCAATACACGAGCCAAGTGCATAATATTATGGCATATCACTAACTTCTTCAAAATGGAAAGGACTACCACAGGTTTGTGACATAGTGCAGGGATTTTCTATTCAAGAGGTATGGAGAGATAAAACCCTTATACATGCTTAATAGAAACTCCTTGTGATTTGCAGTGTATCTGTGGAATAAATTCATAAAACTACAAGTAATGTTCAACTATTTTCTGCCACAATCCACCCACAGGTTACTAGACACAGGTAGTAATCCTTCTCCTCTATTCCTGTTCTTCCAAGCTCAGTTTCCTACTGTTCTTTTGACATTTGTTATGAGTGGGCTGCATTTAGGTTGTTTTGACATCAATATATTTCTCAGCATTGTACACACACACACACACACACACTAGGTATTAGTTAGATTTGTCCATTCATTTAAAAATTCATGCTTAAACCAAACTGGAGATGCTGGGCTAAGTAAAGCTGGAATTCAGCCTCACTGAAGATTCTGGAAAATGCTGGGGAAAGAAACTTTTCAACTACTAAAGGGCCAAGAAACCTGCCTCAATTTTGCTGGTGCTGTAGTTCATGGACTCAGAACCTGCAGTGTTTGAACCAAGCCAGTGCCTTAATGGAATGACCAACTTTTGAGGCATGATAGGCATGTGTATGGTGTTCTCGTGTGTGTAATAGGTTGTGTTGTCATGTGTGTAATTAGTTGAAATTTGGGTCAGTGCAGGAGTACAGAGCAAATGAATATGAATTAGAATGAGAAGGCATTACTAAAGACAGCGTTTTCTGATTTGTATTCTTTGCAGAAGGATGGTTTATGAAAAATATATTTTACAATCATTAAGGAACACAGAGAGATGTACAAGTGAGACAGAAGACTAAAATGAATGAGAAGCAGAGCTTGGACAACTTATGATTACTTTCAACTGTTGATTACTCGCTCATCATATAATAACACTAGAGTTAAGTAGAATATCCCTCTGTTTTAATATATGTTTTGCACTAATGCAATTGGATCAGTTACTTAGAAGGTATGTTTATCTTAACAAATATCCATAGTGTTTAACAGTTTTTTTCATACACTTTAATTGCTCTGGCTATTGCTACTGATGTTAGAACTACTATCTTCCCCTCCTCCCCACCTGCTTTTGGTTTTGTCAGTACAAACTGACATTTAATCCTATTGGTTGGGTTGCCAAAGTCAATCGGCTTAAATGGCAGAGCAGGCAAATGAAGCCGAGGACAAGGTGGAGAAAGAAAAAATATGAAACACATCACGTTTTTAGTTTTAAAAAAGGGGAGGATGTCAGTAAAGATTGTGGAACAGTTCCAAAAAGATAAGGACCAGCTCTTCAGAGCCCATGGAAAGAAGGCTGAGATGCAATTTGTAAATTCAGCTGACCTCTGCCTCAAATATGTTCCTTGTTAAAATACAACCAGTTTAATACTGGATAGTCTGCAATTCAAATAAGTGAAACAGTCGATGAAGTGGGTCAGTCCAGGAACATTATTAACCACATGAATTGCTGCCTCTCTAGACTGGAAACTGAGGTTGAAATGGTGTGTTTTTGAACTGAGAACCTAGCATGTCTGTCACTTTAATGAATTGTAACCACATGGCAGAGGGATTCTTGAAGGGCTCCTATAGTATATGCTACACAATCGCTGGAATTTATTTCTTGTGTGTTTTGGGGGAGGATTTTTTGCATCAAAGGAAACTTTCCTACCATGCCCATTATTTTTGTTGTCTGTGACAAAGAACAAGATTATAGCCCTGTCCATTCCACATATAGATGCTGACAGGAATGGAAAGTTCATCTTATTTCAGTATTGACTTCCGCTACCCCTGACACTGACAGGATACTTGACAGGGTCCAGGATAAGCTATGCAGGACAGAGAACTGTGTCTTCCAAGATATTTGAAGGCAAGTCAAGTTGGAGATGGAGAAAGCTTGTTTCCCACTTGTCAAGCTGATAGGATCCCATTCAATAGATTCAAAATATAAGAAAGGAGATTCCAACTAAAAATTAGGAAGAACTTCTTGATAGTAAGAGATGTTCAAAAGTGGATTAAGCTTTTCAGAAAGTGATTGACATTCCTTCATTGAAGGTTTTTAAACAAAGTGCTGATGCCCAATTGTTATGGCTATGCCCCAGCAGATAATTGTAGTAGCATTTTACTTGACATTTGGATGCAAGAATCTCTTCTAACTCTTCACTACTAAGAAAAAGATATAGCCTGGGGAATCAAGAAGGAATGGCTGGAACATCACCCTAGCTGCCTCATTCTGTTTAATGGTGAATTGGGATGTTAGTCTTAACTAATTTTCTTATCAAGTTTAGCAGTGAGTAATTTCAGTATTTTTTTTTCCTGCAAGAAAGTTTTTGAAAACCCTGCAGCTTTCAAAGGCTTATTCACAGTTCAGGACTTATGCTATACAAAATTTGCACGTGTTTGTTTTGCACAGAAAACAGCATTTTCTGTGCATGAAACAGTGTTTTCTGCACTTAAAATAAGATATAGGGGAGACAAGATGGTGACTTACAGATGGATGGCTTTTTGTTAAGCTCTGCAGTACCCTCAGACTTTTGATGTTAGAACATTTAGTACTGCTGAAATTATCTTCACCACTGCTAGAAGATAGGATTTATCTTTACTCCTACTGCACCAATTTATTTCTAGAACTGCAGACTGGCAACTTGGAATGCCCTCTGGCTGCTCTAACCACAATCGGCCCATGATTAGCTGGAGACTGTGGCAAGCTTTGAAAGATGGCCCACTCTGAAAGCGGGGAGCCTCAGTGCCAAATGGGCCACCAGTAAGGAGCAAACTTTTGCCAGTACCCTCACAGTGGCCTCAGATGCATTTGCAAATTTCTCTGAAGAAGCCAGACACAGATGCTGGTGAAACATCAGGTATAAACTCTTCTAGAACATGGCCACATAGCCCAAAAAACCCACAAAAAACTATGGATGCCGGCCATGAAAGCCTTTGACTTCACATTTGGACATTGCTCATCACTGTGCATTGCACATAGTTGTACATTGCACATAGAAACACACAAGTTGATTAGGTTGTCACCAATGAAGACATATTGCTATACACTCTTTGTCAGCTGTGAGTGTAAATTTATACTCTATCTCATCAGCATAGGATCATAGTAAACCACAAAGGCTGGCCATATATGAAATCTATGACTCATGGTTCAGTTGGATCATTATTAACTTTTCTGAAAACAGATTCTTCCATGAGTTTGTCTGCTGGGATCTCATTTCTTTCCAAAGGACAGAAATAATCTAACAGAGTTGATTAGAAAAAAAAAATCTTTAAATACATTGTGGGAACATGTTCACAAAAAGGAAGGAGAAAAATTATGATGATGATGATGATATCAGACTTTTCCTTTGATGTCTTATGATTGCATTGCATTTTCCCCATCTCTTTACCTTTGAAGTTCATTGCTAAGATTACAATGCTTATTTACATTGAATTTAGAGCTCATTTTACAAAATTCACTTCCCTTTTTGGTTGCTATTAGAAGGAGAACACTAAATAGATGCTGCTTGCTTTCTTGAGTCATGTAAATATACTTAAAAGAAGAAGCCTGCACTTCTTGCCCTAAAAGTACTCTTGCTGTCGGTATGAATATGTTTCTTCTGTTTTCTCTTGTAACAGTTCTATACATTATGCTCAATTATTTATTCAAGTGTGATTGGCATAACTTTTAGTCCTGTGACATTTCTTAATCATAGTTGTCAGGTCTCCATTTTCTTGCATTCATTAAGGTAGCATTGAGTAAACATGCCTGTATTTCTGCTCCTACAGTTTTTTATTTTATTTGTTGTTGTTATGTGCCTCCAAGTCATTTCTGACTTATGGTAGAACTAAGGCACACCTATCATGGTGTTATAGGCTCTGATAGTAAACAAAAAGGCATTAATGTGAAAATGATTGCATATGGATGAAGAAATATTCCAGTTAAATCCATTAGTTCTGTATAAATTCTCGTCTGAATTCTGGTCCGCATGATGCTGTGTTAACTATAAATTCTAGTTCCAGCTCCTGACATGCTTGAGCAAGTGAACAGAGAAGGCCTCTGAACTGAGACCCTGTCTGTCTTGTGCCAGTCAGAGCAGAAAGTGCTAGATTAACAAACAGTTGGATCTAGTCTAAGACAACACCCCAAGACCTAAGATAACACCCAAGGCCCTAGAGCCAAGTACTCTGAACATTATAATGTATAAGGGCACATTCTCTAGATTTTTCGTCTCAGTCATGGGCTGAGATTTTGGATTTGACAGTGTGGCTTTGATGCTGTCAATATGAAAAGATCCACTAACATATTTATACCAGAGGTCCAGAAAGGCAGCAGATGTTTCTTTTTTCTCAGCTATGCAATGGCAGTCAAAATGGCATCTGGACATAGTCACAGCAAATCAGTGGTCGTTTAGGTTGAGGCAACAGTAAGAAGCTCAATAAATTAAAGAGGGGAAAGAAGAAAACCAAATGCAATCTGTTAATTTAATTACCTGAGTTATGCTTCATGGCAGATAACAAGAACAGGTGATCCCAGTATAAATCCATATCTGATTGATGAAGGCATAAGAAGATACCTTGGGAGCGACTACTGGTTAAGAAATATGAACAACCTAGTTGTAAGCTTTATAAATAGAAGCTGCAACAAATTGAGGCTTGTCTACCCAGTGCAACCAAGCTGAAGGTAGAATCTACTTGCTGCATACTGAACCCCAGGATGGGTGAGAAAATTAGAGAAGCTGGATCAAGTGTGAGGTAGCAGATAATTTAAGAAGAAAAATCTAACACTCACCACTTTCATTTTCTGTGAAAGTAATATCCATTTATCAGTATTTGGGATGTTGAACTGCTGATCTTTGGACCAAAATTCCTAATTTTAGCGCCATTTCTAGGACCAAATATTAGGGACAAGCTAAAGGACGATATGCCCCAAATGGATTGATCTTTGTTTGCAAATCGGAGCACTAAAGGAAATGACAAAAAGTGAATGAATCTTTAAGGGGAAGATGAATGTACCTCTTCTACAGTATCTATGGAATTGCAGTTTCAGTCCTGTGCCAGGTAGTTGGCATTAGAAAAGTCTGTAGCCCTTTAAAATAATGATGCAGTTAATCAGTTCTGAACTACTTTGGTATTAATGTAGATGTCACAAGTAGAGTGGTTTGGGGATTTCCAGTCAGTTTCAATGTGATATAAATGGTTGCCAATAAATGCCAAATGAAATTAATTTAAAAAGAGTCCATTATTCTCCAGCATAACTTTATCATTCATATTTATAAATCTGCTTCCCTCTTCCACACATCAAGCATGTGAGTCCAAATGTATCTGAGTGTACAGTACAAAAATTCATTTTAATAAATGGATACTTCACCAAATTGATACAGGGGTGCATTTATGCCCTTGCATGAGCACTGTATGATCAAAGCTGCTTCCAAAATTCCCTCCTATATGGGGGAATGAGGGAGAAAAATGGTGGGAAATGGTAGAGATGTGAAGAATTGTTTGTGATGTAATGTTTATTGCTGAGGCAAGCTGCGGTGATGCAGTGAGACAGTCTGTTGAGAATTATTATGATTCCATGAGAAATCTTGCCTCTGATACAAGAGCAAGACACCAGACATTTTTTCAGGAGGCTTGCTTACTGCAATTTAAGCAACACAACTCTAATGTCTTCTCCATTTTTCAAAAGCTAAGCAAACATAGTAGCATTTACTTTTCACAAATGGGCAGCCGATTCATTCAATATTTCTAATTTTTAATAATCCATGCGGCAAGGCAAGAGTCATTTTCATTTTCAGTTTTTTCCATTTTCAGAAATGCCCAGAAAACAGTCTTCAAAATGTCAAAAGGGATTGAAAAACTGATCAATCAGTCAATCAAACTATCAAACAATAAATGTAGATATAAGTAAGTAAATCTTGTCACTTTGTAGTTAAGATATTCCCCACCTCTCTGCCAGGCTGTCCAATTTAACATACAAGGATTAACCAGCACACCGTTTACATCACTAGTTGCCAAGCCCTTGACAGTGTGTTACATGTAGCTGATGGAATATACTAAGATGTGGCACAAGTTGTGTGTCCCTAATATTATAGCTTAATTAGTCAACATCACTTGTATTCTAAAATGGGCTGCACCTACACTGCAGAATTAATGCAGTTTGACACTGTCTTAACTGCCATGGCATAATGTTATGGAATTATAGGATTTGTAATTCTGTGAGACGTTTAGCATTCTCTGTCAAAGAGCTCTGGTGCCGTGACAAACTATAAATCTCATGATTCCATAGGGATGAGCCATGGCAGTTAAAATGGTATCAATCTGCATTATTTCTACAATGTAATGCACCCTGAGTTATCCTTAGAATGCCTGCTCCTCATTGTCCTTCTATCCATAGGCTAAAACTATTTTTTTATTCAGACAGGCTTTTAACTTAATGTTTTTAAAGAATAGGCTAGGAAGTGCTGCATGGTTTTAAATGAACTATTTTAAAGAGCTTTCTGTTTTTTAAATTCCACTTTATTCTTTTAACTTGAGAGTGAATTTAGTACTAAAAATAGTTTGATTTTGTTTTAATGTTCTCCTTTAGTATCTTTTAATAGTATTGTTCTTGAAAATGTGAGCTGCTTTGCATCCCAGATTTCAGGGGAAAGCAGAATAATAATAACAATAGCAATAACAATAATAAATAATATAGACCCACTGGGAATTAAATTAATCATGATGATTGACTTATCCGTTCAATTTCTATCATAGAATCATAGAATCGTAGAGTTGGAAGAGACCACAAGGCCATCCAGTCCAACCCCCTGCCATGCAGGAACTCTCAATCAAAGCATCCCCAATAGATGGCCATCCAGCCTCTACATAAAGACCTCCAAGGAACGAGACTCTACCACTCTCAGAAGGAGTGTGTTCCACTGTCAAACATCCTTTACTATTAAGAAGTTCCTCCTAATGTTGAGGTGGAATCTCTTTTCCTGTAGCTTGCATCCATTGTTCCATGGCCTGTTCTCTGGAGCAGCAGAAAACAAGCTTGCTCCCTCCTCAATATGACATCCCTTCAAATATTTAAACAGGGCTATCATATCAACTCTTAACCTTCTTGTCTCCAGGCTAAACATCCCCAGCTCCCTGAGTCTTTCCTCATAGGCATGGTTTCCAGACCCTTCACCATTTTAGTCGCCCTCCTTTGGACACCCTCCAGTTTCTCAATGTCCTTTTTTAATTGTGGTGCTCAGAACTGGACACATTATTCCAGGTGGGGCCTGACCAAAGCAGAATAGAGTGGCACTATTACTGCCCTGATCTGGACACTATACTTCTATTGATGCAGCCTAAAATCGTATTGGCCTTTTTAGCTGCCGCATCGCACTGTTGACTCATGTTCAACTAGTGGTCTACTTAGATTCCTAGATCCCTTTCATGTGTAATCTCATTCAGGTAGATGTTCCCCATCCTATATCTGTGTTTTTCACTTTTCCGCCCTCATTTTGTTAGCTTTGGCCTAGCTTTCTAGTCTACTCAGATCATCTTGAACTTTGATCCTGTCCTCTGGGGTATTAGCTATTCAACCTAATTTGGTGTCATCTGCAAATTTTATAACTATGCCTCCAATTCTTTCATCCAAGTCATTAATAAAGATGTTGAATAGCATTGGGCCCTGGACAGAACCCTGTAGGACCCCACTGGTCACTTCTCTCCAGGATGAAAAGGAGCTATTGTTGAGCACCCTTTGGATTTGGCTGGTCAACCAATTATAAATCCATGTAACAGACACCTTGTCTAGCCCACATTTTACTCTCAGCTCAGTCAGGATCCAATTCACTGTATACGAGCTCTATTTCAGACTACATGTCAATTTATCATTAATCACTAATTTCCATACCTCTTTATCCTACTCCTCCAATTGTAGTTATTTTCATTTATACATCTTGCTATAATTAATCTCTCTGCTGTAATCAAATTTATTATTAAATCTTTCCCCTCTTTTCCCCCATTTTTATGAGTTATATAATGGGAACAATACTATATTCAGACTTCTATCTAATTTTATATTCATAATACTTTCTATTTCTATTATCACTTGTTCCCAAAATTTTAGTACATATTTACATTACTACCATATATTCATATATGACCCTACTTCTTGACAACCTTTCCAACAATTTTTTGAATTATTCTTATCAATATTCTGTAATCTCACTGGCATCAAATAACATTTCTATATCAATTTATAATAATTTTCTTTTATCCATACCAATAAATTCTTCAAATGTCTTTGTTCCCAAATTTCATCCCATTGCTTATCACATATTTTACATCCTAATTCTTTTCCCCATATTCCTTTCACAATATTCTCCCTTTCCTCTCCTTTATTTTCCATCTACATTTTATAATTTTTATTAAAAATTCCTTTCAATTTCTCATTTTCCTCCATTTATTTTCCTTTTTGTATTAATTGTTCAAATTGTGTTCACTTTTTTCTTTCTGCATTCCTTTTTCTCCAATTTTTAATCCATTGTTTTGTTTGCATACAATGGAACCATAAAATTTTTATCCCCATAAGTTTTTCCTTTACACTCTCTTTCTCTAACCTTAAATCCACCCAATTTTCTACTTCCTCTATTTTCCTCCTTTTTAACTTCTTATCTAACAATTCTCTCAAGTTCTTTGGAAATTTCTTTTCCATTATTATTGGTGTTATTATTGAATCGTCAGTCATTCACTCTTTTTTATATTTACTCCATATTTCTAATATATTTTTCATAAATTGGTTTTCAATTATCTTACTTTCTTTCTTAGTAAATCCCCCCCCCCCATATTCCATACTCTCCAATCTACTTCCTCTGTATCTAACTCTAATCCTACTAAATCTCCCACACTTAATATATCTTCTGTCACATATCTCAGTTGATTAGTCTCATAATATCATCTTAGATTGGGAAGGCCCAACCCTCCCTCTTTTTGTGAGTTATACCAAAGTTGTTTATTTAGTTTGATTCTTTTCCCTCCATTACAATATGTATTTAATTTTTGTTGCCATTTATTCAATTTGATTTCTGAAATTTTAGTGCTAGCATTCTAAATTTAAAAAACTGGTAATATTTTTACCTTAATTAATGCTATTCTTCAAAACCATGATGGTTGAATATTCTTATATTCTACTAATTTTTCTCCACTCCTTTCCTTAATACTATCAGATTCTTTTCTTCCATTTCCTTTAAATCTTTTGTTATATTTATTGTTAAGTATCTTATACTACTTTTTAATCGTATCTCTAAACCTCTTTGTATTACAAATTCACATTCCTCTTCTTTTCTATAATTAAATAACATCATTTCTGATTTTTACAATTAATCTGTACCTCTGTCATCTCACCAAACACGTTTAAATGTACTTTAATTTTTCCCGGTCTATTCAATAAATCTTTAATGGTTAATAATGTGTCATCAGCAAATAAACTAATTTTATGTTTGGTTTTCAATCCTACTCCTTCTAAATTATTATCTTTCCTTGTAACATTCGCTAATATTTCTATTATCATTGTAAGTAATATTGGTGATAACAGTCATCTTTGTCTGGTACCTCTTGTTATTTTTATTTCCTTTGTTACTCTTCCAGATGTTTCTATAGGTCCCGCAGAAGTTTTTGCTTCTTACTTGTATATCTCCAATTCTTTTGACAACATTGTGCTTTCATATTTGAATTTAAACTGGCTTCTCCATGTCAAAAATATCCTTCTCAGAACTATGAAAATGCCTTTTAAAGATTTTCATAATACAGATCACTCCTAAAAGTATTTGTTTCTGTTTTTGCCAACTTTGTAATCCTATTCTTTTCAGGTAATTTCAGGTTATTTCCCAAGATAAGTGCTCATTCTGTTGCAGTTACATCTAAAATGGTACCCATAATTCATGACTAAAGGGAAAACAGAAACTACCTACTCCAGTATAATAAATACTTTAGCAACTATATAGAGGAAAAGAATATGTTATCCACATTGGCATTAAGAAAGACTGGATGAATAGCCCATAAACATCATTTAATTTAGTGAAATAATTTATTGTATATGGGAGATTCTTGTAGAACTATGAAAGATAAAAATGTAGGTACTTTATATTGCCCTGATGTTAAATCAAGGGTGCTCTATTTTATTTTATTTTTAAATCAAACTAGCCTATACAGTTAATTTTTTAAAAAGGCTTCCCTTTAACACTTGTGTTTTACTGATCATGCTTTGAGTAGAAGTAATAAGTGTAAACAAATGGGACCTATAACATACTGTTGCAAAGTACCTTAACCTCCAAGCAGAGATTTGTTGTTCAGGATCTTAGCCAACCTTCCCTCCAGGCAAGACCTTCTCTTTCTGCCCTCTGCTGCCATCAATGATTTACTGTTTTTCTTTCCCACATAACAGCATACTTAACTTTTCATAGCTAAGGTGTTTCCTCAGCCATTGTTCACCTATTGTATGATTATCTGGATATTACCTTTGAGAGCCAGCATAGTGTAGTGATTTAAGAAATGGATTAAGACTCTGGGAAACATGGTTCAAATAATTTGTTTGGCTGTGGAAACCCAACTGGTGATCTGGCAAGTCACACTCTCTTTGCCTCAGAAGAAGCTAAATGCAGCCCTCCTCTGAACAAATCTTGCAAAGAAAAAACCCACGATAGGTTCACTTTAGGATTGCCATAAGTAAGAATGACAGATGTTTGCCTTGGGGTTTTTAAGGTTATGTATTTGCAAACCTTAGGGTTTCCTCAAGCTCGGAATAGCTAAATCTGTCAGTTTTTCTTTCACTTTTTAAAAAAAGTTATTTCTGTCAAATTTATATAAAAATGCACAGAAAGAAATGCAAAATCAATGTTTATAGCTATTCCCAGTTTAGACTTATTTTTTCTTTTAAAATTTTGCATTCTTTTTCTAATCTAAAAACAATAACAGGCATTATTGTTTAAATATAGTCATAGAATCATAGAAGTGTTGGAAAAGGGCCTATAGGCTATTAAGTTCAGCAAGAGTATCCCCAGCTGGTAGTTGTCCAGCCTCCATCTGAAGATGTTCAGAGAAAGAGACTTCACCACCTTTCTAGGCATTTGTATCAAACTTATATTAACATCAAGATGTACCTTCTAAAGCTCAATGAAAATCTATGCACCTGTGACTTAAAACCTTTAGGCCTTACCATACCCTCTGGGTAGAGGAGGAGGGCAATACAAAGGATAAATCTGAATGGAGGGAAACTTAGAAGGTTGAGGAAGGAGGGAGGGCAGGACTGGAGGATTAAAAATAGAATTCAAGGGATAGTTACAGAACACAAACAGGGAAATAAAAGAATAGAACAAAGAATATGCATAGAGATGTGGTCAAGGGCATGACAGAACTCAATAAAAAGGGAGGCCAAGCAACATACACATTTCGTTATGAAAATAATGTCTAGAGGTGTGTTAGATATATGTAATGTCAGAAGCATGAGTCAAGGGAAATTAGACATAGGGGCTAAACAGATCACTGTGAAGGGTGGCTTTAAGCCGCCCCTTCTAAAGGCAGTTTGGAGCATCAGCAATCACATGCTGGAACCCAAATCTACCTTGAAGCCTCCCTGAAAAGACCAGCAAAGAGACACTCCTTTTTTAGGTGACTAAAACTGGCTTGTTTGCCCCCGCAGTGGCTGGAGTATTCATTCATTCATTCATTCATTCATTTACGGTATTTATACCCTGCACTTCAGCCCTAAAGGCTCTCAGAGTACCCAGAAGCCAGCTCACAGCCCAGCATGAAACCAGCTTCCTGGCATCTTGGGGGTGTGCATTGTCTCCATGCCAAGCCCCCAAGCAGGTTGGAAGCCACCTTTGCTGGTTGGTCTGTTTTGGCACATAGTTTTAAAAAAGAAAAGGAATGTATAACATAGCAATACTAACACTGAATTAGCTAAAATGGACAGAAATGAGAAATTTTGAGTCAGATAATTACAGAATGTTTTACTGTAGAATGAAAAAAGGAGAAAGAATGGAGTAGCATTAACAGTGAGGAAAGCCATGTCAAACTCAGTCAAAACATATAATATTAAGTCACACTAAAACGTACCACTAAGTCTTCAGGGAAATCCAGTAAACATCACCATAATCTAAGACTACGTGGCAATCACAGTGGCAGAGGAAGAAGAAACATTTATGTGACCAGGTCCCAGAAGAAATGAGGACACACCAAAACAGGACTGAATGGTAATCATTAGGACCTGGAATGCCAAAGTAAGAAGCATAGCAGAAACAAAGACAGTAGGGAAATTTGGGCTCAGTTCAAGGGAGAAAACAGGGGAGCAGTTGATAGAGTTTTGTGAGTCCAACAATCTATTCATTACAAATAGCTTTTTTGTTCAACCAGAGAAGAGGCTATACACATGGACATCTCTGAATGGACAACATAAAAACCAAATAGATTACATAATATGTAACCAATAATGAAGAAGCTTCTTTCTTACAGAAAAAAGAAGATCAGGTGTACATTGTGGTACAGACCATGAACTACTAATATCCAAAATTAGAATAAAGCTGAAGAACCCCAAAACAATTGTTATGACATAATATGTTCTAAAGAACATCCCAACAGATTTTGAAGATAATGTGAGGAATAGATTCACACTATTAAGCCTAGCTGACTAGGAAACAGAAAAACTACAGTCAGATGTTGGGGACTTTGGCCCGTTACAGATGGGCATAAAGTACGGACTGGGTCCGTATCAGGGTTAGGGGCGTCCGGACGGGACGCCCCTTTCTAACCCTAATACGGACGCCCCTAACCCTAATACGGACCCAGTCCGTACAAAATGGCAGCGCCCATTCCACACAGGGGTTGCCATCTTTACGTAGCGGACACGCTGCATCTGCACATGCTCAAAATTCTGCAGCAGAGACTACCAGAGGTGCAAACAGGATTCAGGAAAGGAAGAGGCACTAGGGATCATAATGCAAACTTACATTGGATAATGGTGCAGAGTAGGGAATTCCATAAAAAAATCTGAAAGTGCTTCATTGTGGATTTCAGTTAGAGGAATGGGAGTGCCACAACACCTGATTGTTCTGATGTGCAACCTGTACTCAGGACAAGAAGTTGCTGTCAGAACAGAATGCAGAGAAACAAAATGGTTCGAAATCAGAAAAGGAGTCAGGTAAGGCATACTATCACTCAATTTATTCAACCTATATGTGGCAACCGCACAGCCGCAACAACTATCTGCCCCAAAAAGAAGCTGAAAAATGCTTGCGTCATCATGGTGGCCCCCATGGTGGCCACCATAATGGCGGCATCCATATAGACTAGGGTTCGGGAACATGTGGTTGCTGCATGCTCCCGAACCCTAGAATCCCTGCCAGGATGCCATTTACTGCCCGTATGTACCAGGCCTAAGATATATAGATGATACAATACTTATAGCAGAAACAAAGAAAGACTTGGAAAAGTTACTGAAGAACGTCAAGGAAGAAAGTGCTAACAATAATAACAACAATAACAACCATGGAAGGTCTACAATAATTTGTCCTAGATAGTGAGAAAATTGAAATAGCCAAAGAGTTATCATACCTTGGTTCAAATATTGATCATAACAGAGAAATCAAAAGAAGACTAGGACTGGAAAGGGTGACTATGAAAGAACTGGACAAGATTAGAAATGTAAAGACATTTCTAACGTATAGAATGTAAAGAAGGCCCTCCCTCCTTGCCAACTGTCATCTTCTGGCCTGGAGGGAGTGAAAGGACAGGCCTAATGCCATTAGGCCCCACCTAGATTAAGAAGAAGAGCC
>NC_056525.1:117140493-117176990 GCF_019175285.1 Sceloporus undulatus
TCATCAGCAAAAAACTAATTTATGTTTGGTTTTCAATCCTCTCCTTCTAATTATTAATCTTTCCTTGTAACATCGCTAATATTTTCTATTATCATTGTAAGTAATATTGGTGATAACGTCACTTTGTCTGGTACCTCTTGTTATTTTATTTCCTTTGTTACTCTTCCAGATGTTTCTATAGGTACCGCAGAAGTTTTTGCTCTTCCTTGTATATCTCCAACTTTTGACAACATTGTGCTTTCATATTTTGAATTTAAACTGGCTTGTCTCCAAGTCAAAAATACTCCTTCTCAGAACATGAAAATGCCTTTTAATAAAGATTTTCATAATAAGATCACTAGAATAAAGGTATGTGTTTCTCTGTTTTTGCCAACTTGGGATCCTATCTTTTGCAGTAATTTCAGGTTATTTCCCAAGAAAGTGCGCATCTGTTGCAGTTACATCTAAAATGGTACCCATAATTCATGACTAAAGGGAAAACAGAAAACTACCTACTCCAGCATAATAATACTTAGCAACTATATAGAGGAAAAGAATATGTTATCCACATGGCATTAGAAAGACTGATGAATAGCCCAAAAACATCATTTAATTTGGTGAAATAATTTATTGTATAGGGAGATTCTTGTAGAACATGAAAGATAAAAATGTAGGTACGTAATATTGCCCTGATTTAAATCAAGGGGTGCTCTATTTTATTTTATTTTTAAATCAAACTAGCCTATACAGTTAATTTTTTAAAAAGGCTTCCCTTTAACACTTGTGTTTTACTGATCATTGCTTTGAGTAGAAGTAATAAGTGTAAACAAATGGGACCATATAACATACTGTTGCAAGTACCTTAACCTCCAAGCAGAGATTTGTTTGTTTCAGGATCTAGCCACCTCCCTCCAGGGCAAGACCTTCCTCTTTCTGCCCTCTGCTGCCATCAATGATTTACTGTTTTTCTTTCCACATAACAGCATACTTAACTTTTCATAGGCTAAAGGTTTCTCAGCCATGTGTTCACCTATTGTATGATTATCTGGATATTACCTTTGAGAGCCAGCATAGTGTAGTGATTTAAGAAATGGTTAAGACTCGGGGAACATGGTTCAAATATTGTTTGGCTGTGGAAACCCAACTGGTGATCTGGCAAGTCACACTCTCTTTGCCTAAGAAGAAGCTAAATGCAGCCCCCTCTGAACAAATCTTGCAAAGAAAAAAAACCACGATAGGTTCACTTTAGGATGGCCATAAGTAAGAATGACAGATGTTTGCCTTGGGGTTTTTAAGGTTATGTATTTGCAAACCTTAGGGTTTCTCAAGCTCGGAATAGCTAAATCTGTCAGTTTTTCTTTCACTTTTTAAAAAATGTATTTCTGTCAAATTAATATAAAAATGCACAGAAAGAAATGCAAAATCAATGTTATAGCTATTCCCGTTTAGACTTATTTTTTTCTTTTAAAATTGCATTCTTTTTCTAATCTAAAAACAATAACAGGCATATTGTTTAAATATAGTCATAGAATCATAGAAGTGTTTGGAAAAGGGCCTATAGGCTATTAAGTTCAGCAAGAGTATCCCCAGTGGTAGTTGTCCAGCCTCCATCTGAAGATGTTCAGAGAAAGAGACTTCACCACTTTCTAGGCATTTGTATCAAACTATATTAACATCAAGATGACATCTAAAGCTCATGAAAATCTATGCACCTGTGACTTAAAACCTTTAGGCTACCATAACCTCTGGGTAGAGGAGGAAAGCAATACAAAGGAAAATCTGAATGGAGGGAAACTTAGAAGGTTGAGGAAGAGAGAGGGCAGGACTGGAGGATTAAAATAGAATTCAAGGGATGGTTACAGAACACAACAGGAAATAAAAGAATAGAACAAAGAATATGCATAGAGATGTGGTCAAGGGCATGACAGAACTCATAAAAAGGGAGGCCAAGCAACATACACATTTCGTTATGAAAAATGTCTGAGGTGGTGTTAGATATATGTAATGTCAGAAGCATGAGTCAAGGGAATAGAACATAGGGGCTAAACAGATCACTGTGAAGGGGCTTTAAGCCGCCCCTTCGAAAGGCAGTTTGGAGCATCAGCAATCACATGCGGGAACCCAAATCTACCTTGAAGCCTCCCGAAAAGACCAGCAAAGAGACACTCATCCTTTTTCAGGTGACTAAACTGGCTTTTTTGCCCTCGCAGTGGCTGGAGTAGTCATTCATTCATTCATCATTTACGGTATTAATACCCTGCACTTCAGCCCTAAAAGCTCTCAGAGTACCCAGAAGCCAGCCCACAGCAAGCATGAAACCAGCTTCCTGCATCTTGGGGTGTGCATTGTCTCTATGCCAAGCCCCCAAGCAGGCTGGAAGCCACCTTTGCTGGTTGGTCTGTTTTGGCACATAGTTTTAAAAAAAGAAATGGAATGTATAACATAGCAATACTAACACTGAATTAGCTAAAATGGACAGAAATGAGAAATTTTGAGTCAGATAATTACAAATGTTTTACTGTAGAATGAAAAAAGGAGAAAGAATGGAGTAGCATTAACATGAGGAAAGCCATGTCAAACTCAGTCAAAACATATAATTAAGTCAACTAAAACGTAACCACTAAGTTCCAGGGAAATCCAGTAAACATCACCATAATCTAAGACTACGTGGCAATCACAGTGGCAGAGGAAGAAGAACATTTATGTGACCAGGTCCCAGAAGAAATGAGGACACAACCAAACGGACTGAACGGTAATCATTAGGACCTGGAATGCCAAAGTAAGAAGCATAAGCAAAAAAGACAGTAGGGAAATTTGGGCCCAGTTCAAGGAGAAACAGGGGAGCAGTTGATAGAATTTTGTGAGTCCAAACAATCTATTCATTACAAATACCCTTTTTGTTCAACCAGAGAAGAGGCTATAACACATGGACATCTCTTGATGGACAACATAAAACCAAATAGATTACATAATAGTAACCAATAGAAGAAGCTTCTTTCTACAGAAAAAAGATCAGGTGTACATTGTGGTACAGACCATGAACTACTAATATCATCCAAAATAGAAAAAGCTGAAGAACCACCCCAAAACAATTGTTATGACATAATATGTTCTAAGAACATCCCAACAGATTTGAAGATAATGTGAGGAAGAGATTCACACTAGTAAGCCTAGCTGACTAGGAATCAGAAAAACTACAGTCAGATGTTGGGGACTTTGGCCCGTTACAGACGGGCATAAAGTAGGACTGGGTCCGTATCAGGGTTAGGGCGTCCAGAAGGGACGCCCCTTTCTAACCATATACGTGCCCCCTAACCTTAATACGGACCCAGTTCGTCAAAATGGCGGCACCCATTCCACACAGGGGTCGCCATCTTTACGTAGCAGACACGCTGCGTCTGCACATCGTGCGGCGCATATGATGCTGCGATGCGCCATTGGCACCCTGCGGCATCATATCCCGTGCCATGAAAGAAGTGCCACTTTGGGGCTTCTTTTTTGCTCCGTGAGGGAGCCGCGCGGTTAGGCTGCTGCAGCTCCCCGTAGAGCAACTGGCAGCGGTGCAGAGACTGCCCATTTTGGGCAGTCTGTAACGCACCATAGTCAAAGAGGAAAGCAGAAAGACAATACCAGAGGACAAAAAAGAAGAAAAACAGATGACAGACAAATGTCTCAAGCAGTTAAAGAAGAAAAGAAGAAAAGGGAAAAGGAGACTGAAACGTGATTAGAACTCGGAATGACCATCAATTAATGCTTAAGGATAAAGAGAACTACTACAACAATCATGCGAGAAATAAGAAACCAACACAGTAAAAGAACAAGAGAACCTCTTCCACAGCTCTGAGAATTCAAAGAGAAATTTTAAAAGAGTGTGGATGTTTCTACAAGGAATTTTTTGAAAAAATTAAAAACAATGCTCAGAAGAGATAGCTATTAAAAAATAGTAAAAATGTAAGGATGAATGAATCATGGGAAAAAAAATTTAGGAAGATGGACCCCAATCTGGAAAGTTAATGAAATCCACACTCAAAACAATTGGAAAAAACAAATCAACTGGAAACAGATGACCTACAAATAGAATTGCTACAATCCACAGAGACAGTAGATTGGTTTTAACTAAGATCTGTAAATAAATATGGAAAACAAAGCCATGGCCCACACTTGAAGACATCAATCTATATTCCCATACATAAAAAAAGGAGACAGAAAGATTCCAGCAATTACAGAACCATCACCTAATTTCCCATGAAAGCAAGGTCATGCTCAAAATTCGCGCAGAAGACTACCAGAGGTGCAAACAGGATTCAGGAAAGGAAGAGGACTAGGGATCATAATGCAAACTTACATTGGATATGGTGGCAGAGTAGGGATCCAGAAAAAAATCTGAATGTGCTTCATTGTGGATTTCAGTTAGAGGAAGGGGAGTGCCACAACACCTGATTGTTCTGATGTGCAACCTGTACTGTCAGAACAGAATGCAAGAGAAACAAATGGTTCGAAATCAGAAAAGGAGTCAGGTAAGGCATATTATCACTCAATTTATTCAACTATATGTGCAACGCACAGCCGCAACAACTACTGCCCCAAAAAGGAGCTGAAAAATGCTTGCGTTATCATGGTGGCCCCCATGGTGGCCACCATAATGGCGGCATCCATACAGACTAGGGTTCGGGAACATGTGGTTGCTGCATGCTCCGAACCCTAGAATCCCTGCCAGGATGCCATTTACTGCCCGTATGTACCAGGCTAAGAAATAGAGGATACAATACTATAGCAGAAACAAAGAAAGACTTGGAAAGTTTACTGAAGAACGTCAAGGAGAAAGGTGCTAACAATAATAACAACAATACCAACCATGGAAGGTCTACAATAATTTGTCCTAGATAGTGAGAAAATTGAAATAGCCAAAGAGTTATCATACCTTGGTTCAAATATTGATCATAACAGAGAAATCAAAAGAAGACTAGGACTGGAAAGGGGACTATGAAAGAACTGGACAAGATTAGAAATGAAAGACATTCTAACGTATAGAATGTAAAGAAGGCTCCCTCCTTGCCAACTGTCATCTTCTGCCGTGGAGGAGTGAAAGGACAGGCCTAATGCCATTAGGCCCCACCTAGATTAAGAAGAAGAGCCCTCCTTCCAGTCCATCTGCCTGGTCCAGGCTCAGAGGGAGAGTAGAACACTGCTGGACCTGGGCCCTGCCCACCACCATTCCCTTCTCCTTTTGTGTTGTGTTGTTTTAGATCAGGCAACCTTTTTTGAGCCGGGGGCGGGTCTGTCCCTCAGGCGACTGGGGGGCCGAAGCGGGGGGGGGGGGGTGGAGCTTCGACCCTCCGGGTTGGGGCCACGTACCAGGGGTGGAGCTTCGACCCTCCGGCTGCTTTGGAGGCATATGTTATTTAAACAGCATGCCTCCAAAGTGGCCAGAAGCCACTTCATTTGGCCCGTGTGTTTGGGTCCTATGAAATAAAAGTCCTTGTATGTTTTTCCCCAAGTTTTGGCACTCTCTAAACTTTGTTTTCTGCAAAAATGCAGAGTTTTCTACTAGTTAAGTGTGTGTGTGTGTGTGTGTGTGTGTGTGTGTGTGTGTGTATATATATATATATATATATATATATATATATATTCAATTTTAGTGGCTGGGGATTTACTCAGGCCTTTCCTGAGTAAATCCCTGGCCACTAAAATAGGGATTCCAGCTTGGATCCGACCTTGTTACAGCCGCTGTTTTCTTTTGTCATGATAATAATTTTTAAAGTATGTTTTAACTCTAATAGTGTTTAATTGTGTTTAAGGAGGATTGGAATGGATGGTCTTGGGAATATACAATTTTAATGTAAGCCACCCCAATTGCATTACTTTTGTGCAGCTGCTGAAGTTGAATTTCCCAGAGAAAGGATTTGGCAACGCTATTTCAGCGCCACAAGTACAGCAGAATACCCAGAGATTTTTAAAAGAGATAAGCACTATTAGACCTCTGTGTAGATGGGAGGTATGATTTCCTACTTGTTCTCTTTTTCTTCAAGCATGTTGACAATGTACCTGGATGACTATGGAAGGGGCTGTAAAGAAATCATGGTGTTGTAAACCTATTTTATATATTAATCATATTTGTATTAGGTTTTATCTTTGTTAACCCATATCAATGTCATTATTCGGCAAGATATGAATTAAATAAATAAATACTTATTTCCATAGGCTTAAGTACATCAATTTCTGTTCTGGATTATGACCCTTTTCTATGAATGTGAAATAAATATTACGGACATAAGCCATTAGAAATAGCTACACGCCATTGCATCACACAATAAAACTGCAGTCTGAAACCTAAGCTACAGCTAGAATATAGGATAAGATAGTTGGCTAATTCAACTAATGGAAACTAAGAGCAAGAATGTGTGAAAGTTATAACAGCAGAAAATTAAGGTAACTCTGCTTATAGTGGAATAGCATATAATAAACACTTACAAAGCAGTAACAAGTCACAAGCTTTTAGCTACACATTCACAGGGAGTAGAAGACTCAATATTAGGGAAAAGAAAACAGGAAATTGCAAGACACTGCATTCAGGTATCAATTTGAGTCCCTGTAAAATTATATTAAGATGGAGTGAATTAAAAAGAATATCAAATTCTTTTAAATCACAAAGAAAATTTAGAATTAAAAAGTTCTTGTAATGATGTGTGCAATTTATTTGAAAACAGTTTACCATAGAATATTAGGAGTGCTGTGTAGATTTTTGTTATTTTCTGGAACTGAAAATGAAAACTTCAAAGTGTTTATCGGCAAATACAACTGTACAAACTCTGAATATATCATAAGGAAATAATATGATACTTATACATTCTCATTCAGAGGAGAATGGAGAGAGAATGTTCACATAATTGCTCTGTCTGCAGAACCTCCCAAGTTCAACCCTGTCATCTTCAGGTATGGCTTAGGAAAGAATCCTTTCTGAATCCCCAGAAACCAAGTGCCAACAATAATGGGCTAGATGAACCTCTGTTACACATTATGCTCAAAAGCATTTTAAATGTGTTGTTGCCTCTTAGACCCTCTTGGCTCCGAATTCAAGAATGATCTCATTTGTGTCCCAACTAGTACGGTCAGGAGAAAGCCCTAGATCATTGGCCATACTTGAACAAATGTGTACAATCCCAGGTATAACTGGATGGTTGAAAACTCCTATGGGAGGGGTACTTTTTATAAAACAGGGTGGGGGTTGGACATACAGTCGGTTATTTCAGATGCAGAATGGCATCATATATGGTCATGTCCTTCTTATAAGTCTAAGTCATCTGCCCTACAGGAAAACACATTGAAAGTGGTATACAGATGGCACCTGACCCCTGTCCAGCTATCATGAATGACAAGGAAGACATCTTCATTGTGCTGGAGAGGTTGTGGGGCAAGAGGTACGTATCTACACATGTGGTTGGAGTGCCCAAATGTTCAACAATTCTGGTCACAGATTGTTCAATTGATGTCAGACATTACTAAGCAAAAGGTTCAACCCGCCCCTCAAGTTGCTTCTGTTGTCAATATTTCAATTTGATAATAAATTTCTCTATCATAAAGAAATTATATCCTTTTCAGTTGCTATAGCTAGATTAATCATTGACAGAAACTGGAAAACAGGTCATCTGTCCATGGATCAATGGTGGATGAAGTTCTGGGAAGGATGGTTAATGGAGAAACTTACAGATGATGTCAGGAGAACCTCTGGGGCAAGGAACTGCAATCAGTTCAAGGAAAAGTGGTTACCTCTTATAGACTCCCTTTCTCATGCTCATGTTCCACCACAGCACCACAGGAGATTTTGGTTTGGAGTTTTGGATGAGACCTCAGTTTTGTAAATCTGTATTTTAGCTTGTGCTTTTAAAGTAGAATGATGGTGTAATTGTGTTTTATCTTTTGTAAACAATAAAATTAAAAAAAAAACATTATGTTCAATGAATATGAATGCTAGTCTTTGGCCCAGTACACATGGGCTGTTTGTGACACCCAGGTCACTTGCTAGGGTTGCCTGCGGGTGGAGCTCCCACACTACTTACAACCCTACCATGTGATGAGGGCGTAACAATGGTGGCTCCCTGTATACAGGGGCAATACCATTGTTATGTGGCGCTGTGAGGCGCTTCCATAACCAGTGCACCAATGGCACACTTGTTATGCTGCTACTGCAGCATAAAAAGAACCCACTTTTCGCAGGTTCTTTTTCATCTGCAGGGAAGCTGCACAGTTTGGCAGCTGCGGCTTCCCTACAGAGGAAGGCAAGTTACACACTGCCCAAAAAGGGCAGGTGCTGGCAGGCTGCCCTTTTTGGGCAGTGTGTACCTCGCCTTTGATGCACGAGACAGGAAAGTTATCTGTTGCCAGAGTATAAAATCTGAAGGATATGTTCACCTCTGCCCTTTGCAAGCACAGGTTGGGTTTTTTAAATCTTCCAGAGCAACATTGAGGTCATGTTTTGCCATAAAAAGAGGTGTTCCCTTCTTTCTTAGGGACCTACCCTTCAAGACCTTAAAAACATAGGCACACAGAGAGAATCCTTCTCTTGGATCTCTCTGTCTTTTTGACCTGCTTCTCTACTCATGAGCCATCCCAGAATCCTCTTCATGTCAAAGGATCAGGAAATCCATGTGTGTATGTTAACCTGGAGACCTTTATACTTAGCTCAAACCCCCTAAGGTTGGTTAGGTGAAGGTCTCTTCACTTCCATGCTTTTATTTTCAGAGACAGATTTCATTGAGCATAGAATGTTCTGTTGGTTTCTGCTGCTATCTTTTTCTGTCTTTTAAATAAAGAAATAATTGTTTTTGCTACAGAATCATCTTGTTCTTCTACTTCATGTTCATTTGGAGTCACTCTAGTTAATTGATCATTTTTAAATCCTGAAGTCTGCAAAGTTCTGCAGAGAAATGGAGCCTGAAGGAGCTTCCCACCACCAGTCCAGTAAAACCAGTACACTGTTCTTAATACATCAGGTCTATTCAGTGTATGACAGTATCCTCTGTTCTTGAATTTCTCCATCATGGTTATGCCCACTTCCACTGATGGCTGGTGTCTGTCATGTCAGTGGAGTGATGAATCATCTCTTTCTTTTTGTCTGAATTTTAAAGGAGCTGTCCAAAGTACTGGAAGTATTTTGAAGAAAGAGTTCAGCACCTGGGGCATACTCAGAGCAGACTGATTGTCCCATTGAGATGAAATCCACCCGACACCACTGCCCATTTCTGCTTTGAGTGTCATGGAAGTATCATTTATATCTCATTGAACATTCTGTAGACTGAACTGGGAGAATAAGATGGAGGATTAGTGACATTTCAAGTTGGAGCATCAATTTTTTGCTAATTCCCATATATAGATACTTAGAAAAAATTCCCTTCCATGAATGCAGCAAACTAATTATCCTCATGTTTTCTCCCCAGTGTCCTTGTTTAGTGTACCTAATTCTCCTCAAATGGAGGGATTTTCAAAGATATAACACTAACACTCTGAATTCATTTCATCATGAATTCATTTCATCCTGTTTTGCATTAATCTGTAATGTGGGCAAAGGAAGAATGCACAAAAAATTACATTTTAATATTTTTTTTAGCAAAATACTCATTTTGTAATCCATTTTGCACATTAGGGAAACACTTTTCATATGACAGAATAATGAACTTCTTGAACACTTGATTCTACTCATCAGAAATCAAAATGAACATATTACCTCTTTGGGACTAGGAACAAGCCTTAATCAAAACAACAGCAACAAGAACAACATCACTTGATAGTGCTTAATGTACTGCCACTCTGCAACCACATATTTCTGCCCGCTATCCTTCCCCCATACATGTGACTGGCTGTTGTTGGACCAGACTCACACACTATTAGTTTGCAAGAGAGGGCAAGAGGATACCTGGGTAGCAATATGAATTTTCAACAGTTTCCATGCTTCTCTCCAGAGAAATATCTGAATCGTGCTTGGACACCTTTAACTGATTGGCTATGGGGTTCTCCATCATTAACAATCAGACAGGTTGTATGTGTATGTGTATTTATGTGCTGTGCGGAGGGATCATTGCAAAAAGTGGTTTATTGTTTACTGTCTTGAAGTCAAACTTCTATTATGACAGCCCTATGAATGAGACATCTCCAAGACACCATATTCTCAACAGACCTGTTCAGTTTTTGCAGACTTATGGCATGGCTTCCTTGACTGAGTCTATCCATCTAACATTAATGTCTTTTCTTGTGAGTCATGTCGTCTCATGATATGTCATTTTATTTATTTTGGCTTCTTCAGAGAGTTCAGGCATGATTTGCTCCAAGACCAATTGATTTGTCTTTTTTAATAGTTCATAGCATCTGTCGAACTCTTCTCCAGTATGCAAAAAGTTGTACTATGTACTAATTATAAAATGTCTATAAAATGCAGGTGTAAACTTTACATAAACAGAAGCTCTTAATGTACTTGGGACTAAACTCATCTTTTTTCATCCAGCTCATATTAGGAATGACAAACCTACTAGAGCTGACATGAATCTATTAATTTTGGGTGCAGATAACAACACAAATATATTTCATGCTTCTCCTCCTCCTCTGCACAGCTCATTTGTTTGTTTAATAACCTGTTGTTGTTCCAATACAGGACCCATAGTACTAAGGATTTTTTTAAAGAAAGATACAAAATAGTATTAAAATATTTTAAACAGTTAAAATTCATAAAGATCTGAATATTAGGCAAGTGGGACTCACAACAAAATGTTGCAATGTGTTCTTATTTGAGAGTCCAACCACATCCTATGGTGTCTTTTAGGATGCTCCATTACATTTTCTCTTCCCACATTTTCTTTCTTCTTCTCAGCTACTGAGACAGTTAACTGTTTTGGCTTCATGTTATAGAATTCTGGGGTTGCAGTTTTGTGCAATATTTAACCTTTTCTGTGTCTGAGAGCTCTGCTGCCAAAACAAACTACTAGTCCTAGGATTCCATAGGATGGATCTGTGACAGTTAAAGGGGTGTCAAACTGCATTAATTTTGCAGAGTAGAACTGAAGGAACTGAATAAATGAACATTTGAACCAACAAATTATATTAAAAACCTGTCTTCTTTTAGGAAGCATTCTGAAATTTGCATTAGACATTCAGTGTCAACTAACGTGGGCTGCAATCCGTCAAAACGTATGCCAGTGAAACTCGTTAGTATTCAATGTACAAGACTGCTTTCTGTTACTACTGCTTTAGATTAACAGAGCTACCTTTTGGGAAGCTACTGTTTGGATTATTAATCTAGGAAATTTAACAGTCAAACTGCCCCAGTCTCTATGGCCACTGTCTGTAATAGGTAGTGGTTATTGCTATTGTGTGTCTTCAAGTCATTTCTGACTTATGGAAACCCTAAAGTAAGCATATCATGCTTCTCCTTGCCAAGATTTTTTTTAGAGGAAGGCTTGGCATTGCCTTCCTTTGATGTTGAGAGAGTGTGACTTGCTCATGCTTACCTGGGGGTTTCCGTGGCCAAGCAGGGATTCAGACTCTGGTCTCCCAGAGTCCAACACTGAAACCATTACGCCACATTGGCTCTCCTCTGTAAAATACCAAGAAGATTTTAGACAGCTGAAGTGTTGTGAACTGGTAACCGAGGATTCTGTTTTTGCTGTGCTGGTTCTATTGACAGAAATGAGACTTGGTGGTTTAACTGTGCATTTAAATCACATTGATTTAAATTGGATTTAAGTACACTTAATTTTGTTCACAAATCCCAGGCATATTGAGTTAACTGGCAAAAAAAATGTTCATCTTCAATGGGACCTGAAATCAGGGTCCCAGCAGGATCACTGCAATGTCTATGCCATTAAATGTTAAAAGTCCCCTTTGCGATCCAAGGTTTTTGATAAGCAGCAGTGTTTGACCAAAATATTTCCTCTATGGACTTTTCAGTTCTGAGCATTGTAAATAATGACATGATCCCACAAGATTAATCCACTGTCATCATGCATTCCAGTCAGAAATTAACTGCTGAGAGCTATCACCACAAGGATAGTAATTTGTATAGCTCCCAGAACACCAGATTTCCCTCACCCAAAACCAGAGACTCACTCATCCAGATGGATACAACTCTGTCCTAAAAGAAGGCATGACTTTACACTTTATTTGGTGCTACAAAGAAACCAATCAGGGGGAAAATCTGGGAAAAACTCCCATCTAGTCACTTTTGGTTTTCCAGAAAAAAAAATAGGTACAGTTCAGGGGGGGACTGGGTGAAGAAGGGGACAAATCAGAGTAATTACAATGAATGTGCTATATTGCTGCTTTTTCCTGGTCTATGTATTTGGATGCTGCAATAAGTTTTCTTCTATCTCAAAATACAGACTTTCTGTTAATATTAGAAAATGGAAATGGAAGGTAACAGTGTTCTGTGACGTCATGCTGGACTCATAACCAAAGAGTTGTCTTCAACTTAGTAACTGAGATGAGCACCGCTCCCCACAATCAGACACAGATAGACAACCTTGTCAAAGGGAAATCCTTTACCTTATAGATTATAGCAAAGCCTTTGACTACATAGATCATGAAAGGTTATGGAAAACCCTTAAAGACATGGGAGTATCAATACATCTCATAGTCCTGATGAGGAATCTGTATTCAGGACAAGAAGCTACTGTCAGAACAGAATGTGGAGAACCAGAATGGTTCCTGATTGGCAAAGAGGTGAGACAAGGCTGCATCCTATGACCCTACCTCTTCATCTTATACACAGAACATAATGTAAGAAGGGTAGGCTTGGACACCGAAGAAGGAGAAGTGAAAATAAGAGGAAGGAATATTAACAATCTAAGATACGCAGATGACACCTTAATGCTAGCAGAAAACTTTACAGACCTGGAACAGCCATTGAGAAAGATCAAGGAAGAAAGTGCAAAGGCAGGCTTACTGTTGGACATAAGGAAAACAAAAATAATGACCACAGAGAACCCACACAAATTTGAATTAGACAACGAAGAAATAGAAATACTAAAAGAACTCTCATACCTGGGATCAAACATTGACAGGAACAGGATCTGCAGTCAGGAAATCAGAAGAAGATTAAGAATGGGGAGAGCAGCTACGAAATAATGAGAAAACATTCTAAAATGCAAAGATATACCACTGAGCACAAAAGTTAGAATCATACAAGCAATTGTATTCCCTATTATATGTACAGATGTGAGAGCTGGACAGTTAAGAAAAAAGATGGGAAGAAAATCAATTCATTTGAGATGTGGTGCTGGAGAAGAAGATCCTGTAAACAGCCCCAAAGACTGTGTCTTAGATCAGATCAGGCCAGAAATCTCACTGGAAGTCAAAATGACTAAACTAAGGCTGTTGTATTTTGGACATAACCTGAGAAGAGAAGACTCATTAGAGAAAATAATAATGCCTGGAAAAGTGAAGAAAAGTAGAAAGAGAGGAAGGCTGCATGCTAGATGTATGGACTCTTATCAAGGAGGTCATGGGTGTGAATTTACAGGACCTAAGCAGAGTAGTGAAGGACAGGGAGTCTTGGAGATGTCTCATCCATAGGTTTACCATGGATTGAGATCAACTAGAGGACAGTTAACAACAATATCATTACTATGAGGGAATAGGTTTCTCACAAGAATTATAACTCAAAGAAATCTCACCATTTTCTTTCTAATGACATGATCTGAACCTCTGTTCCATGCCCCAATACTATCTGAAGTATAACTGCTGAGTAAATGAGAGAGGGTCTTCTCAGTAATGAAACTAGACTCTGGAACTTCTTCCATTAAAAGGGCTATTTTTGCCTTTCCTAAAACTTTCTTGTATAGACATGTATTTATGTTTTCTAATCCCAAGAGGGTTTTAAAAGTTGTTGTTGTTCTTTTTGTTGTTGTTGTTGTTGTTAGACACTGGAGAGGGCATCCAGGATCAAAATGTGACATATAAATATTTATATGAAGCAATCAAGTAAAATTGCTGAACAAAATTCATTTCAACGAAGCCCAGGAGATGGTTAATGTTGTGATACACCCAACCTATGCACATCCCACTGAAATCAATTATGAACATACAGGAATACAAGACACAAAGTATACATTACCACTCATTATTATCTCATTACCCTTTATGACTGATACATACAAAAACAGTTGGTCATTTAATGTTGAGATATTAAACTAAGGCTTCTTTTAAAAAGTTAGGTTTGAAAAAGGTTAAGAATGTAATTATGCAGACTGTTCTGGGTAGGGCTATAGGACTGAAAAGTGATTAAACCAGTGAAGCTGTCTTGAAATGCATGGCATTTTACGCAAAAGATTTGAAATCCATTTAAGAGACTCCTAGATCAAATTCTCTTGCAAAACTTTCAGATTACAATTTAAATAATGAAATTGATCAAATTCAATGAAAGGCCTTTCAGCTTTCAATGTAAGGTGTTCAAGCATGGCTGATGGGTAGGGAGAGATTGCTCATAGGCATTTATCACACAGAGGTTTTTGCAGCTCAGATCCAGGGTAACTCCTGGTTCAGCTATGCGAATTCATGTTATAACATGAATGTTTTATCACACCTGGTTCCCCTTCCGTTGCCTTTCCAAATCGAGGGGGAATCAAATCCAAGGCAAGTCACGTGATGTGGATTCACACAAAGCGGAGTACAAATTGTATTACCACACCGATGCATACCATGCAGATTCAACAATTCGAATCGGCAACCTTGCGCATGCTCAGTGGGGGTCTGAATGCATTGTGACATATGTTTTTGGGGTGAAAAGGGGCACAAGTTCTTGTTACCTGTTTCGCATAATTGCATGATTGCGTGAATATTTGCCTCCTGAATATTACTGTGTCTTCTTCATCTCCTTTTTTTATTTTCCCTTCCATTTCAGCAATTTCAACACAAAGATAGATAGATAGATAGATAGATAGATAGATAGATAGATAGATAGATAGATAGACAGACAGACAGACGGACTACATATCTGTGTATTCACATTCACACACATACACACATGCATATATTTCAAAAAAGATGAGTTGCCCTGAAAATTGCCCTGAAAGTGAAAGGACCACCGAAAGGAAATGGGGGGAAATTGCAGTGCCCCATCATGGGAAATTTGCAGCCTGGGGGTTTTTGCAGTAGTGTATCAGAGCAGAAGCAAAGTTGCATTCCACACCAGACCAATTCAGAGTGAAATCGAAGTGAGCTTGGAAGCGATTTCTGTGAATTCGCTTGTTACCGATTTCACCAAAATGAGATGTCACTTTGGAATCACTACGGAAGTGCCACGGAAGGAGCCCCCATAGAAATGAATCGTGTGAGATAACACATCACATTATTGCATGAATTCACATTGTTAGACCCGCAGTCACATTGGATCTGAACTGCAAAAAGCTGCAAAAACCTCCATGTGATAAACACCATAATCTCTGTCATTTGTTTTTCTTTCTCTTCCCTTATCCTGCTTGGATTTTGCCACCTTAAAATTTTTTAAAACATCCAAACTGTGTTTCTCACCACTGACTGATGCTCCTCATCTTCTAGAACTGAAGCAGTGTATTTCTGTCTTCATCAACACCCTGATTTGAAAAATGTCTGAAAGATATTACACAAGAGCAAAACAATCTGTTTAATATGTTTTCTACAGCCCACCCAAGCAAACAATGTCCTGGGGAGTAAAGTCTCCACTAATTGTAATTTTCTATGATGTCTTCAGTGGCAGCTCCATAGGGGACAGCTTCATTGCTGATACATTTTACATATTGCTGGTTTTGTACAACATTTTTGTTATGCAACACTTTTCTTGTGAAACACTGCTGTTTACTACATAAATAAGCAATCATGGACAAGATATGTCTGACATGGCAGTCTAAAAATAGTCCTTTTTATATTGAAAGCTGTGGTTTGCAGGGCAGGCTGTACCGTTCTCAGGAAGAGCTGTTCAGCTTTTGGAAAAATGCAGTTTTCAGGGAACGTTGTTTCAGATAAAAGCTCCACATATATATATTTTCATATGTACAGAACTGATTGTGTGCAGATATTGATCCAAAGCCTCTTGCTTCTGAACAAGACGATCTGTGCAACTGGGATATTTGCCCAAAATTAGCTTATGAAATTTATGATATGAGAATAATAAAGGGCAAATAACAGTGGCATAATAGCATTTTTGTAATATGTGGTGATCATGCACTAGGCATTTCTGCAATATACATATAATCCTCTTTTTTCCATTTGTGTTTAAAGCAGTAGTCTTGGAAACCAGTTAAAATTCACATAAAGATAAAAACAGATGAATTTGTTTTAGATAAAATATAATACAAATTATGAGTCCTTTATGAATCCTGGAACTTCAAATCTCCAGAGAAACAATTAAAACACAGTTTGTACCCCAAATCATCATGATAAAAAGTCCTAAATAAACTCATTAAATCTCCATCTACAGCTGTCTTTTAAAAATGACATTAAAAACTATCATTCTTTAATTCTACCTTTTTATTTTCTCTTTGGTAAACTCTGAAAATCAATTTTCTTCTGTTGCTTTTTCGACAACTGGGCTAGATCTCTAAATATTTTTTTAAAAAAATAGATTTGATAGCTCTTTGAACCAACAAAACCTAATGGTGTTTCCCTCCCTATTCTTAAAAACCAATTTTCTATTGTCAAAATAAATTGCTTGTTTCTACTTTAGGGAAATAGCCCCACTTATTTTTGGAGGCAAAATAATCACCCACTGTACTAAATGACATCTCCATAATATGAGAACTCAGAGTATGTATCTGCAACACAGTCAGATTAACCCATGATAATTTAACATGAAGAAGCTTTCTTTATCTAAAATGTCAGACTCAAATAACAATTTTACATATAGAAGCAGCACTGTCAGTTTACAGTATATTTGAATAAATTATTTCATCTGGGTGTAAAACAGATAACAGAGCTTTCAGTATATCTCTACTTGCCAGCACTTGCAGGACCATTTAGCCTCTATCTCCCTGCACCAAATAAATTGTCCCCTCCCTCCATCCTCCCAACATGCAGTCCAGGCAATGCATGGCCCAAACTCAGTCTAGTGCAAACTATCTGGACAACATCTGATCAGTTTTGCACCAAACCTGAGATATGATACCCTTAGGGATCATTCCCACTGGCCTATAATGCGGGTCAGGATGCGAATCATGAGTGCATCATTTCCATTTGAGTGCAAATTTGACCCGCATTGCTCTGATATCGCTTCCATTGAGATTCAAATCTGAATCGATTTATCTAGGAAACCCTGAATTATAGGTCAATAAATTGGTTTTAAAAAACAGCAGCTTTTTAGTGAGTTTTCCTGTGCCTCCTGAGTCTGATTTGGGCAAATGAATGGGAATGAAAGGGTGTCTGATTTGGGATCTGGGGAATGGGAGGAGCAGCGCTCAAGGGACTGGCCTGGGGGTGTCACCCACTTGTTCTCTTTCCTGCATTACCAGTGCCATTTTCTCCCGTTCGCATAGCCTTTCCCTCGGTGGATTGGGTAAGGCGATTGCACTACATTGAGCTCCAAACGCAGTAAACACTTTACTCCCCCTGCAACTTCCCCTCTGCTCCACATTCATAGACCAATGTGTGAGGAGAGCCATTGAACACCATTTTTAACTATTATTATTATTTTCTTTTTTGCCTCTGCCTGAGCGCTTGAGCGCCTGAGCAGCAGATGTCTTTGCAGTACATGCCTGCATGATCACCACCCAGGCAGCCCAAGGAGCAATGAGGGAGACAAAGGGATTTGGGGTGATTAGAGGCTTCTTCTCTCTATCCCAGAGGAACTATGGGAAGACACATAAGAGCATGGATGCCAAGGGATTTCAGGGGAATAGAGGCTCCTCTTTTGTCTTTCCTACAGGGAGTCTGGGGAGACACAGAAGAGCCTTGGATGCAAGGGGTTTAGGATGAATAGAGGCTCCTTCTCTCTTTCCCATAGGGAGTCTGGGGAGACACAGAGGAGGCTGGACGCCAAGGGATTGGGGGCAAAGACAGGATCCTCTTCTCTCTTTCCCAGAGGAACTATGAGAAGATACAGAAGAGCCTGGATGCCAAGGGATTGAGGGCAAAAAGAGGCTTCTCTTCTCTCTTTCCCAGAGGAACTATGAGGAGACATAGAAGAGCCTGGGACCCAAAGGGATTTGGGGTGAACAGAGGCTCCCTTTTCCCTTTCCCGGAGGGCAAAAGCGTCTCAGCAACTGATTGGCTATGACGTCAAGTGTTTAAGTGCTTGATTGACAGCTGCTTTGAAAAAAAGAGGTCCCAGAAGGGCAATGGAAACGGGGAGCAAAATAACCCACTTCAAATTACCACAGGGAAAATACCAATGGGAACGAAAACAGGGGTAGAAAAAAACCAGGTCTGTGGAGCTGTTTAAAATGTGAATTTCTGTGCCACTAAGTGCAGCCAACAGTGTGATAAGTCACTCACTCCGAGGTCAGAATAAGGTACCCAGCTGTGTGATCAACATTGCAGTATCCATGCTGGACAGCAGAACAGGATGCATTTTAAACAGTCACTTGGCATCACAAAAGAGGAGGGTAATGTAGGAAATGCTGAGGGACCTTTGGGGCTAGAATACTCTGGGCTGCTCCTGAAGTATTCTGGCCCACTCAGACACCACCTTGGTTTAACAAAATCAGGCTGTCTTTACATTTTCCTTATTTAACAGCATTGGTGAAAGTAACAGATATAATATTTTGACCTTCAGCAGTGTTTCAGTGACCGGACATCAGAATTTCTTTTAGAAGGGTTAAAGAAACTTGAGAATTAATGTACCAGGTGTGTTGAACTTTGAGGTGAGCATGTGGAATAGCAGGTAAGTTTTATGATTCTAATCTAGGTCATTCTCTTCTTGGTCGGGCTGAGATCCTTTCAATGCCCCTTTGTATGTATAGTTTTATGCTGCTTTTTATTTCCCACTGTTTGGGAATCTGCCTTGTGAAACTCTTCACAGTCTGTGCACTCACCTTCTTTATGCCCCATAGCCTCTTATCTTGATATTGTGATAACCTCTTTAAGTTTTAAATATTGTTAGCTCTTTAAGTGCTTAGTGGAAAATGGACTGTCCAAATGCTTGCTGGAACATTGTTCAAACAAATTTTGGTTTCATTTTTGTCATTTTTTTCTGGTCTTCTGGTCCTGGCTTTACATTTCTGGAGTATTTCACACTTTCTCCAGAATCTGCAGTCATTTTCAGCCTCCCTGTTACTCTTAGGCAGGTCATATGTTTTCTCTAAAGCAATACTGTACTACGATCCTTGCTTCAGTCATGGTGGATAGTATCTAAATCACATTAAATTGAAAGGAGTTTTAAAAAAAAGTAGAATTTTTTTTTTGGATGCTTCCAAGAAATTCTGATAGAACAGTGGGGGAGTTTTATTAGGGGGCTAAAATTTGAGTTGCTGTACCTGTAAATTGTTCACACTTACTTTGGAGTAAATTCAATATAACAGTTATTTTTCCTTTATGATTCTGAATACTATTCATGTGTACTGAAAAATTCAGACTGAAAAGTGCTTATTTGCAGTTTGGAATATGAAATGTTATTTCATTGACCTATGCACTCCAGCATGGGATTATGCACAACAGAATTCAGATGGCCTTACTTCTAAGAAGAGATTTATATAAAGGTTTTATGCTCCAGTCTTCTTTTGCAGACCCTCCCATCCTGAGACCTGCCATTAGCGACAGAACAATCCACATGCAAATCACTCCTGCCTTTCCAGGTCATTCTTCTAGCACATGGTTACATAGCCCGAAAAAGCCACAAAAAATACTTAGGTATTAGAAAGATTTAAATTAGACAAAAAAAAGATCCTGAATTCATGGAAGATAAGACAGAAATGGACAATACATTCTTTGACAAAGAAAAAGGACATATTGGAAAAAATTATAAAATACTGGGGGAAAGAGATCTGGAACGATTAAGCATACAATGGTTAAATGGCCCCAGAAGTCAGGAAACTGATTGAATTAGAAAAATGGGGAAAGAGCCGGCAATATTCCAATAAGTTTACTATATGCCAGAACTATACAGAAAAATTTATCAAAATGTTTCACTGTTGGCATATGTCACCACATAAACTTAATCTAATATATAAATCTGGTAAAATAGATTGTTGGAAATGCTTCTTTTCTTACTAAATATGACACAGGTACTAGACAAAGATGAAGAAAAAAATAAAAAATTGTATTTATAGTGAGGATATTATATGCCAAACTATAGGGGAAAAAAAAACAAATCCCAACTGAGGAAGAGTGGATGAAACCATGGAAATGTATATTTTAACAGCTCTAATGAATGAGAACAACAGAGAAAAAATAGAGAAGGATTGGAAATGTGTTAAAATTTACAGTGAAACAAGAATCAGGACTAGACCACTATAGAGTTTCATACACCTTTGTATTTTATTCTTTGCACTGTTTGATCATCACGTTATATAGAGCATGTAGATGAAACAATATATTGGAAATTTTGAATTGGTTAGAATGATAGTACTATTTGAGTTTATTAAAAAGCACTGGTAACAAAAGAAGGAAAAAGGGAAGAAGAACAAATAAAAGAAAAAAGAGAAAGAGAAGAAAGAAGGAAGGAAGGAAGGAAGGAAGAAGAAGGGGGAAGGGGAAAATGTATAGCTAACAAGGAATTATATATGGAAGAGAAAAATGGCTAATATACTTGGAAGAAGATGAGTGTATTCTGGAAGTCATATAGATAGCTTTCAAATAGTAATATAATAGCTAATTTCAAGGCAAGTTAGTGATTTTTAATGTGTATGTGGGTGTGAAAGTATGTATGAATGTAGTTTGTAATTGTTTGTATTTTCTTCTTTTTTGTTTTTGTTTTTGTTTTGATGATTGTACTGATTTTGGTATTTAATTTTTTTTAAAGGAAATGATTTGATATTTTTCTCAGAAAGAATATCTGAATGTGCAGAGTTCAAGGTTGTGGTAGTAGATTTGAACATGAGGTGCCATTGTCTGTACAGATACACCTGTGGATGTGGATGTGCATGTGATGCACACATACACACTCAGATGTATATTCACTTTTGCACCTTTGCCATGCTAGTGCCAGCACTGGCCGTGGCAGAAGCAGATGAGGAATTGGCCAGACTAGTTTGTCCACAGTGAAATCGAAGGCTTTCATGGCCGGCATCCATAGTTTTTTGTGGGTTTTTCGGGCTTGTCCACAGTTAAACTGTTTGCAGCTGGGCAGCAGGAGTAGCTCATACAAATTTGTCCTCATACTGAGGCTGCTTTTACCCGATTATTTTTTTTCCTCCCATAGCCAGGAGTTTAGTTGAAGAACACAGTGCTGTATTTGCCTGCCATGTAACTGTTACAAGCACTTGAAAATCACATGCTAAAAACATTATGCTAATTCTTTGGAGTTTTTGAATACCCAGCGGAGGCAACATCACATTTTACTTTTAACTTAATGAGGCCTCTACTCATTAAATTTTTGATGTAACTTACAGTGAGTTCTGTTTTTATTTCACTATTCTACCTCCATTATCTCTGATCAGTGAATGGAGATTGGAGATTTCAACCTATTTAAAGTTCAGAGAAGTTTTGCTTTGAAATGAGCTCTGGATTGAACAAGAGGTCTGCTATGCTGTCTATCAAGGCATTCCATAGTTATAAACATAAACACAAGTGCTAATAACCAAAAATAAAAAGGAGGGTATATATAGCTTTGATACAATACAAACATATTTTATATAAATCTATTTCTCAAAGCAGCATTTATACTTTCCTAATTTTTAGCACTTAAGTTTCTATTTATTTACATGTTTCGAACCACTGTTCAAACTTGGTTTTCAATGGATCAGGGGCTTTGATGAGTATGGTTTCTGTAAAAAATATAGATTAATGAAGGCCAATGCACTAATTAATGTAACACATGGAAAAAATGTCACAAGCAACATTAATATCAATTAATTTTTAACAAAACAAATTATTTTTAGGCAAACATCAGAAATGAGGAGTCAGTTGAAACAAAGAGATAGCAATTCAATTCCTAATTCAACATCACAAATATGGCATGGATAAATTTTTGACTTTGACTTTTCCCCACATTCATGTTTGAACATAATAAGAATTCTGAAATCCTCTCTGTCAAATTTAAGAGTAAAACTGAGACAGCTTTTTATCACAAAATTAAATTCTCAACCATAGGAGACGTAACATTGGACAAGTTTTTAGAAGGTTGTGCCCACTGAACACTCTTGTCAAGGTATGTGTGTGCATATTCTTTGTCACATGTCAAAAAACCAAATTCATGCTTATAATGATAAGCAATTGCTTGCCTTACCACCTGATTCTGGACTTTATGCCATGACCAAATTGAGTGTCAGCATGAATTAATAGATGGTGTGTTAGAACTCGGACTAGAGTTCAAATTCCCCCCCCCCCCCCATGGGTAAGTCATACTCTCTCCGACTCAGGAAAGCAATGACAAATTTAAATAAATCTGGACAAAAATGCATGACAATAGGGTTAGCATATGTCAGAGACAACTTGGACACATGATAACAAACACTGGCACAATCAAGACACATACTTATGCACTTGTGTGTTTTGTGAAGCTTTTTACTGTAATTCCAGAGCAGACATTTCTAAATAAATTCCACATGACCATTGTCTTTTTTCCCCTTTTCCAAACTAATCTTCATAGCTTGAGAAGTCTTTACAGTCAGAAGCTACAGTATTTGTATTGATTAGTGGAGGGAACCCAAGAGATCACAGATATTGCAATTCAAAGCAACTCTTGGCTGTCAACTCTTTTCATAACTTGGTTGCTATGGTAGCTACAAATAACTCCTTTCTCCCCCATGACAATGTCTCTTTCTATTTTACCTCTGCACATAGTTTCTGGTAGTGCTGAATAAATATCAGGAAGTGATCATATTAAAAGAATTCTGAAGAAAGATAATAATGGCTGGCTTCCTCCCCCGTCATCGTGCATATTGCTAAGTAGGGAAATTCGTTTTGAACTAGAATCTGCTCAAATTATTAGGGTTTCCATAACAACATCATGAGACAAAGTATCAGTCAAGGTGGTTTGCAGCATTATGAAATTAAACATTAATAATACCAACATTATTCATACTAATGCTTAGGCCAAATTAAAAGCTATAGCTGTGTTAGCCCATAGAATCAATATGTAGAGAGATCTTGTAGCGCCTTTGAGACTAACTGAAAGAAGAGGTTGGCAGCATGAGCTTTTGTAGACTTCAGCCTACTTCCTCGGATGGATTTAGTGGAGTTGGAACCAGGGACAGACATATATATGCCATTGGTATGTGAGAATTTCAATTCGAATTCAAATCCTTTGTGTATGAAAAAGAGTATGTAATGACTGGGCCCCCAGTCATTTGAGGACTCTGCTCAAACCACAAAAGGTTAACCTGGGGGGAGGTACATGCTAATGAGAGCTTACATCACATGCTAATGAGCAGCTACATCATAGCTGACGTAAGGCCCAATTGGCCAATCAGAGAGTATGACCGCAAATTTCGAGAACCTTCCCCCTAGAGGGCTTTTTAAAAAACCTGAGGAGCCATGTGTTCTTTGTTTTCCATCCTTGTATTTGTTTTGGAAGCCAGCTGTTGAGCCTGTGCCAAGGGCAGGCTTAAGGGATGCGGGTGGAGCTCGGCAAAGAGGGCCAGCTCCCTGCATCCAGAAACCCATCAAGGACTGCAACTCCCATCACTGTGTGAATAGCTTAGGAAATGTGTTAGCTAGTGCGTTTAGGCTTTTGTTATGTTTATGTAATAGCTTGCCTGAAATGAACATCTTGTAACTATGCATTCTGTACCTGCAAGACAAGGAGGTCTTGCATGAATGATACCTTACTGTTCTACTCTGTCTATTTAGAATAAATACCTTTCTTTAAAAGTATCTGCTGTCTCTGTGCTCCTGTACACGTGTCTTAGCTCAGTTACTGCTTGCTCAGGTTAGCAAGGGAAGGGAACTAGAAGTCCTTAGCAAGTTACAGTGTGTGCTAAGGGGAGTTCATTGGAGATTCACTGGGTGGTGACAGCTTGACTAGAGGATCTCAAGGAGTCCCATTCAGCTCAGCAGGGAGCTGGAATGGAGACCTAGGAGACTCTAGGAGAAATAAAAGGGATCCTACTGGGGCTAAGGGCCAAGGGTGGCTGTTGGGCCGCTTAGACCTCAGGGATCATCACAGAGTATATAGAAACTTATCCAATTAATTGTAAGCATTTTATTGCCCCCCCCCACTATTACACTTGAATAGCTACACATTTACTTTGTAAACCAGCAACTCCATAACCAAAAAAAGTCCCAGAGTACAATCCCATACATATCTATCCAAAAGTGAGCCTTATAAAGTTTCATTGGACTCATTCTAAATAGTGTTGTGCAAATCTACAGTGCTATATAAATAAAGCATAATAATAATAATAATAATAATAATAATAATAATAATAATAATATACAGTTAAGTGACTTTGCACCATTTCTTGTTCTCCTCCAGCACTGTGTCTAGAGAATGCTAGGATTAGAAATAGATCGGTTAATGAGAAAAATCCATCTCTCTTCCTTCCTTCCTTTCTTTTATTTAATTTTTTATAATATTTCCATAAACAAATATCTCCCTACATTCTATTACATTCTATTACATTTTAACACATTATTTTATAAACCCTTCAGTGCCCTCCTTCCCCAGAGCCATTTCCATCCTTATATTCCATCCAAAATTTCAATTCGTCTTCTGGAGGTAATCTTCCATCTTCTTTTCTCAGTACTTTCTCAACAAATTGCATTATCCTTGTATGGTACTTTCTTCTGGAGACATTTTCCTCTAGATTGGTCCAGATCACTTTGGCCCAGAATGACTTAATGCAGATTTGAAATAGGATGATTCAACCCAATTTGAATCCAATACAAACTGGTCCAATTTGGCTTGATTTGGTTTAGAATTCTGGATTTGTTGCACAGCCTCAATAATGTTAAACTGCTAAGACTGCTTAATTAAATTCAATGGGCTGGTGAGAGCCTCTTCCTCCATACTCCAACTGGCATTGCTCTGGCCTGTGAGGAAGACAAACAGCAGCCATCCTGAACTTAGAGGCTGTATAGACCAGCATCAAAAGCAGCATGGGGACGGAGTGGGGGCATGGCATCTGCACAATGCACACTCCAACTCTGCCCCCATGCTAGTGTGACACCACATGCCCCACCACATGGCAGACAGTGTCATAGCACTCCTCTGGCACTGCACCCAGATGATGCAGCACCAAAGGAGCACAGAAAAGCCATGGCATTGGTGTCTATGGTGCCCTTTCCATGGCACAAAAAGGACCCACTTTTTGCGACTTCTTTTGTGCCACAGAAAGGCCAGGTCAGGGCCTCAGCATGCAGTTGTCACAGACCCAATCTGGCAAAGAAAGATGCAGCTGCTGGCCACCCCTTAGGAGCGGTCTGTTCAACCACTTAGTCCCCATCTGACATCCCTTTTCCTGTCTGTCCTGTCTTAGGGGTCATGAAAAAGCAGCAAATGGTTGGTTGTTCAATTATAATGAATTTAGTTTTCATTTGAATTAGGAGACATGCTCTTGATTTGATACCTTAAGTACCAAAATAATGTGGTTGTCTTAAGGTACTATGTACCTTTGGACCAATTTGGAGCTTGTTATCAGAAAGCAAAAAGCATTGGTCTGATTGTCCTTATTCCTATAGTCCTGCCCCTTTAGAGATTTATCCTACCCTGGAGCATAAGAGAAGTGATGATTGTCTACACTAGGGCCAAAATCTGAATGGACTCCCTGGCATGTTCTATCCCAGACTCACCTCAGAGCTCCTACCCATGATACCTGCTTTTTCACAAGGGCACTGGGTAGTTGCTGGGATTCTGAATATGAGATTACACAGATGCAAGTTGCAGTATTTTGAGTTGTTGGAAACACTCTCTGAGTCCAAAAATGAATGAATGTATGCTCACCATGTGGATGTCCCTGAACTGACTAGGTTGTTGTATGAAAAATACCCAGACAAGCTGGTGTGTGTGTGTGTGTGTGTGTGTGTGTCTGTAAAAATTGCTGAGATTAGCACTGGGGTGGCAGAATATCATACCCATATGCATGGTTCTGTCATAATGATATGATGGGATGATGATATGATGGGATGATGTTATAGCATTATGTGTGCATGCTGGTTTATTGAGGTGATGATACAAATCATGTTGGAATCCAAGCCTGGGAAATGATGGGGCGTGGGGGGTGGATGGCCAGCGGTGAGAACGATTGTGGTTTTATGACCCTACTCTTCTTGCAGTGGATCTGGGCTGTAAACAAGGGATGCTCTCCTTCCTTAAGTGTGATTGAATGATAATACAAGAAGGGGAACAGGGAACATGAAAGGTTGCTTTGATCAGGTTCAAAGGCCAGAGATCACGTCCAGGGAAGGGGGTTGGATGATAGGGATTCTTATGTTAAGGTCAGAGGGAGAAAACCTTTAGTTCCAACAAAAGTCCTGGGTGAGTGATTGCTGTCTCAACACCAGGAATAAAAGCCTTTTTGCATTCTATTATAACGAGATGTTTTCCTAGTTATTGGAAACTGAGTTTGCTGGCCCTGACAGCCTGTTTGGAAATGGCTATATGATGCTCAAAAGCTTCACCTAGTGAAAAGCATGAAGGAAGGTATTGTGTTGCCTAGAGATACTGTTCTGGTATGTAAGGCAGAAATTATCCCTAGATAACAGAATGCCTTTTTTCATGTTCTCCCCTATCTGAAGCTTTTGAACATCATTTAGTCATTTACCTCTAATTACCTTTACTGTTCTGATAATCTACAACTTTGACATTTCCAATCAAGAGCTGCAAAGAGCAAAGCTAACAAATAATAAAAGCCAATTAGTGTTTTGTTTTGGTGGATATACCTTTGGGTTAACTGAATGCAAATAATTATTTGTTCACAGATATTCAAGTCAAATGTCAATCATAATATGGGTCTTTCTCATCTAAAAAAATCAGGTCAATAATTTTCTTTCCTCTCATCTCAAAGAACCAAGAAATAGCTGTTTACTGGTGAACATTTAGAAATGGTGTAGTGATTTGAGTACTGGAATATGACTCTGGAGACTAGAATCTGCATTCTTGCTTGGCCCTGGAAGACCACTGGATGTACCTAGGTAAGTCACACTTTCTCAGCCTCAGAGGAAGGCAAAGACAACCCCCCAAACAAATCTTGCTAAAACTTCATGATACGTTTTCCTTATAGAGACATTATATATCAAAAACAATGTGGAGGCACAACAACAACAGCTCAGATATTGAAGAACTTATTTCTACTGCTTATCTTCAAAAATAAAATATAAATATGACTGTCAAGATATGGATGAGCTGAATTTAAGCTGCAAGTAGAATACAGGTCCATCACAGGACACTTTTCTAGGGTGAAGAATAGCATTCTATCCCTTTCCCAGTTCACATGGAAAAGCTAGGTAGACTGGCAGTTGACTCTAAGTGTGTGTGTGTGTGTGTGTGTGTGTGTGTGTGTGAAATTAATGGATCACTTACATTGTTGTAGCTTTCTTCTTTCTAGTTGATATAGAGTAGGGATGTGGATCTGTAAATCCCCACATTCATCCCCTCTATGTTAAGTATAGCTGGTGGGAGCCCTTAGACCAACAACATTGGGAGTGATAGCCTGAAGTTGTATTTATGTGCTCCTTTGCTTATATACTTCCCACTACCAGTAAAGCTGAAGCAATTCAACACCGGCCAGGGGTGGCTTATTCATTGTTCAGCTATTTAGATCAGTCATTGCATGTGCAGAGAGGAGTCTGAACTCATGAATGGAGCTTTAGTATGTTCTTGTAAAATAAAACAAGAGATGGCTTATATGAATTCCATTCCAGTATTGATTCATATCTGGAGTATGCCTCCAAATATCAGAATTCCATAGTTCACTCATAAGAAATTCAGCAAGAGAGCACACTTTCACAAAGTTTTGATTATCACTGGATGCAGTCAGAGATCCTAACCACATTTACTGGGAGTAATCCCAGCTGTGAATTGGTATCACTTGTCCATGGAGATTTATCTACAAGCCAGATGTCCTAACTCAGAGAACCAAATGGGGCTAAAAGCGCTTATAATCTGGGAGAGTTAAATCCTCTTACACTCAGACCCCCAATAAAAAGTAGTTATTCCAGTCACCATTAAATATTATATGAAATTACATTTATAAAATGAATCACATGATCAAACCAATATCCTTCACTCTTTCTTTAAAGTTCCACTGTGACAACATTTAACAAGGGGTAGGCAACTGCTCAGGACCGGGGGACTGCCTTGTCCTGTCCTGAACACCATGAACTACCCCATTATGCTCACATCTAATAATGCATGCAAATATTTTGCATGCATTTTTCAAAATCTCCCACATATACTTAAGGTGTTATCAAGTGGTACTTTGCCACTTGAGGGGGGAGAAGGCAAGTTTAGCCCCAGAAGGGGCTTCTTGTAAAAAGGAAGCAAACTGGAGCTCTGCATCCTCAAGAATGGCCATGGATCTTCAAGTGAACAAGCAATTCATCCCAGAATGTTAGTGGGCAAATATATAAAAACATATTCTTACATCCTTCTCTTACACCTTAAACATGCATCCCCATACCCTCTCCTTCCATCTCAATGGTGCCTCCTCTTTCCTGTGAAAAGAAGAAATGTAAAACATCCAGTCTTATCTCTATTCAGAAAGGTGGATTTGTAGTTGTCTCTGGTGTGTGGTTTGAGCACTGGGCTATGATTCTGGAGACTATGGTCTGAATCCTGGCTCAGCCATGGAAGCCCACTGAGTGATCCTGAGCAAGTCAAACTCTTTCAGCATCAGAGCATGGCAATGGCAATGGCAATCCCCCTGTGAAGAAACCTACCAAGAAAACCCTATGATAGGTTCACCTTATCTTATGATAGGTTTGCCATAAGTGAGAAACAACTAAAACAACTATTACTTCTGGAGGCTCTCAGGCAGGTATATATTAGTAAAACTATGGTGATGTTGTCAGTCATCTGAGGATTTCCACCTTTCCACATTTCGGGGATTGGGGGGGGGGGGGGAGGATGATTCCTTGTTGCCTGCATTTTATTTCCATGTAAGTGAATTTCCACTTGTATGAACTTCTGATGGAAACAATTTGGCATGCAGCAGCCCCACTGAGCCATTGAGACTTCCTTCTGAGGAAACATGTAGAGGACTGCACTATTAGTGGCATGTCTCCGTTTCAAGTGCTATTTAGAGAAATGGTATCTGATGCCTTTTGGAAAAAAACGTAAATTCTTTTTGTCTGCTGTCTGAATAACAAGGCAATTAGAATGTCCCAGGAGGATTGCCGGCATGGATCTCTAATTTGTTTCTTATAAATTATCTAGAGATAGCTTATAACTCAGTGGAATTATTTTTTCTTTTTTTAAAAAAAAAACCCTAAATAAATTTATTGTTGTAGAGGATTTTTTTTTCTTTTTGGTTAATATTCAAGTGCAGAGCAAGCAAGCCTGCAGCATTACCCACCCTCCCTGAGCTAGGGAAGAGTGGGAACTAATACTGAATACAGAGATGGAAGAGAGAGCATAGTTGCTCAAAAGCTCTATTCCTCTGTGGCAAGGCTTCACTGCCCTAAGTGCAATACAATATCAATCCCAAATTCCCAAAGTGCTTCAAACTCTGAAGTTCCCCCCTCCTTTTTCTCCTCAGTAGAAAAGGATTTTCGATTGTTTGTTTCTGATTCGGGTGGATGCATGTGCATGTTTAAGTTTAGAAAGTACTTTGTCGAATAGTTAGCTAGGCACTTGAGAACAGAGGAAACATATTCAAAGATGATTTTAAAGCCTTTAAAAAAAAACCTTAAAGAAGAACTTCTGTTCAAAATACACCCAGGATTTTGGACTCAGTGCAAGTCTTCAAGGTTCCTATACCCTTACATTGTTATATTGTCATTTACTCCAACTTAGGGTGCATCAGCACTGTAGAAATAATGCGGTTTGACATCACATTAACTGTCACAGCTCAAATGAAACAGGATGTGGATTGTAGTTTTCTGAGGCATCAGAAATCTTTGAACAGAGAAGGCTAAAGACCTTTTCAAACTACAGACTCCAGGATTCCATAGGATGTAGCTACTGCACTTAAAGTGGTACCAAACTGCATTATTTCTAAGTGTAGGTTCACCTCTTAAGGTTGTAGCCACAATGGAGAATTAATGCAGTTTGACATCCCTTTAACTGTTATGGCTCTATCTTGTGGTATCCTGAATTTGTATTTTGATGCTTCACTAGAGCTCTCTGATAGAGAAGAATAAGCATTTCACAAAACTACAAACCTCAGAATCCCATAGCATTGTGCCATGGCTGTTAAAGTGGTGTCAACCTGCATTTATTCTGCACTTAGATGCAGCCTTAGGGTCTTGTGGAATATGTAGGTAAAAAATCATTTCAGGATCTTTTTTTGCCGCACCTGGCTGAGATTCAGTCTCTCACAACTGCTTAGAAACATTGCTTTTTGGACTACAACTACCAGAATCTCCTGCTCAGCATATGCACTGGTCTCAGGTTTCATTTCCGCTATTTTTTTTTTGGTACAGTAAGACCCCTTTTTCAGTTCCTAGCATTCCCCAGGGAGCATATGCACTGGCCATGATGCTAGAGATCTCTGCACAACACCGTATCTACATTCCATTGAGCTACCTGCCTATATTCTTTCCCAGTCTGACAAGTTAAATTTATTTAAAGAGTTGCTTCTTGAGCACTTATCATTCAGAACTGTCCTTACAGGATACATGACATTGTCCCTGCAGATATGTTTGTTGAAATTCTAATATACATGCTAACTTTCCTTATTAGGCTGCTTGTGATTTAATTAATGATAGGGTGTTTTTATCATGGTCTGCTTTTCCAATTAAAGTATTTTATGACTTCATTAATCTATTAAAGAATTTCTCAGGAGGTAATTAATTAGATCTTTTTTCCCCTGTTGGTATGCCAACAAATTGAGTGGACACAATGGAGTGTATATTTAAATAATGTAACTGTGCACATCATTTTAGAAAACAGTTATCTGCTTTTAATTGCTCTCTTTAAAAAGATTGGTGGGTTGCATCTAGTAATATTTAAGCACAATCTAACAAAAGTTAGTTGAGAATAATATAGCAACAGAATGGACTTAGTTTATAAGACAACCTCTTCTGCATACTATCATTGCAGTGTGTGAGTCACTATATAGTGTCATCTTCTAAATCATGGAAAGCAATGGAAAGGAGAGGAAGGATAGTCAGTTTTCTGAGCTGGAAACATCAAGCTGTCAATGAAGGTCTTTGACTCCTCCAACTGCTACCAGTTGCTGTTGCTCAGCAATAGATGTTTAATTCTTCACAAATTTTCTTCTCAGAAGACAGAGAGTAATATTTGCAAATTTCTTTCCAGTAAGACAAAGACTTTGAGGACCACAACTTTTTCAAGTCTATTCACACTTCAACTTATTCTGTGCAAAATTTGCAGGTACAGTTGGCCCTCAGTATCTGTGGGGGAGATGCCAAAAACTGTGGAAGCTCAAGCCCACTTTATCCCCATTAGGGACAATGCAAATTTACTTAAATGGTAGGACGAGGATGGTGGGTGGGTGGGGGAGAAGGCTGCCCTCAAGCCAATCAGTGGGATCCCAGCACCAGCCTCAGGCTCCAACCTCCTCCTCCTCCTCCTCTTCCTCTTCCTCCTCCACCACCACTTCTTCCGCCTCAGCTGCCTCCTCCTCCTCCTCCTCCTCCTCCTCCAGCAGCTCACAGCAGGCTTGCCGTCCAGGAATGCTTGAACCCACAGATGGCGAGACTGCAGATACCGAGGGACAACTATAGTAGTTCTGCATTGAAAACAACATTTTCTCTACAGATATATATGTGTGTGTGTATATATATACACACACACACACACACACCAACAACAACAACAACAACAACAACACCTGCAAAAAACAACCCTGCTGCTGATATTGACTTTGAAGCATTCAAAAATTTTCTTCCTTAATTAAGGTTTGGAAACATGGAAAAGTAAGATGGACCAAGATCTGGTGAGTAGGGTGGATGGTCTATGCACTCAGTCTCCACATTATTCAAAACATTCATTGTCTTGCCAGTCTTGTGAGAAGGTGCATTGTACTGTTAAAAGAGAACCATTTCCCACCATTTCCCTTGCTGTTTTTCCTTCAGTGCCTCCTTCAATCAGCACAGTAAGTTAAACTATCATTCTGCATTAATTGTTTTGTCCTTGTGAAGGTAATCAGCTATCAAACTACCTTCTTTGTCCCCCAAAACTATGGCTTGAGTGTCACCACTGCAAGGAGTGTAGTTTGGTTTCTGGGTCATAGTGATGTAATCATATTTCATCAACAGTGAGATGTTGCTTCAAAAAAATATCACTTGATTGCTGAAAATGCTGCAAAATGAACTTGGTCATGTAACTATGAACCAGGGAAATTTTCATTAGCTCAGTTAATTGGACTGAGTTACAAGCAGTCCTTTTGGAAACAGGTACTGTGGTATGTGATCTGCTGCTTTTGGGCTTATGGCTGACAGAGTCTATCCGAGGCCATAGAAAAGAACCCACACCACAAAATTGGAAGACTTCCAGTGGTTGTAACAGAAGTATCCATTCAATTTTGTTTCTGGTCAATGTTTAAACATTTTGAAACCCAGTTGGCTGGCAACTTCTGCATAGCCAACTGCTTGTAAATTATGAAACTAGTGTTTTTCTGGAATATTTCTAGTTTCTCAGCAATTGGCTTATCTGAGACTCACCAATTTGACAAAATCAGGTAATGAACACTCTCAAAAAGTGCAGGACTTCACACTATTGAAGGCCTTCCAGAACATGCTGCTTCTTCAATCTCAATATCTCCAAGCCTAAATTAGGATCACTACTTCTTCACAACTGATTATGAGGGCACTTGCTATTCAATACACTTGTGGATTTCTTTTGGAGTAGTTTTTTTTCTACAGGAACAGGAACCTCATGATGGCCTGGAGTTAAGCTCTTGAAAATTCGATACTTTGCGTTGGCATGGTTCTATCAGTGATCTGAAAAAGAAGAGGAACAACAACAACAAAAACCCTGCAAAAATCAGAGTGATGATCCTGGAAATTGGCAATTTATAATAGAAAAGAATGTTTTTCAAACTACAGTGACAAAATTATGCTCAGATTTTGGGAAGTGGGTTGGGCTGAGAATTTTTCTTATGCTCTCTTATGCTCCCATTTATCTGGATTGGAGAATTCAGTCAAGAGCAGCATGTGTTTTTCTTCTTCCCTTTCAGTTTTATCCCTTATCTCTTTTTAGTTTCTAAACCTAAGGACAAGTATTGATCTACTCCAGTAGACCTCCATTTTTGTTTGAAGCGTGGGGTAAAAATTCTTTGAATGCATATATACCTACAGTTATGTAGTTAACATCAAAACATACAAGCCATATAAGAGAAATTCAGGCTGTGGGTTCTCTCAATATGAGAGCTACTTCTTTTGGAAGCAGCAGCAACTTTGATATGGTGAGTGCCTCTTATGGTATGATATGATGACATAGAGCCATATGAGAAAAAAGATATGAATTTTAGATTACTTTACATTGCCTGAAAAATCTCAATTACTTTTTAAAATTGGAACCATAACTCACAGAGGAAAACATGGGGTGGCCTTTCTTCCCCTAGTGCCCTTTTACAATACACAGTTATAGTACTTTGATTCTACTTTAACTGTCATAGCAATGTCCTACAGAGTCTTGGGATTTGTAATTTGGTGAAGTACCAGAGTTCTCTGGCTTTGAATTCTAAACAACCCCTCCCTAAACTGCAAATCCCAGGACCCAGTAGGATGTTGCCATAGCAGTGAAAGAAGAATCACAGTACAACAATTGTATAGCGTGAAAAGGCATTTTGGTCATCTATGTAATCTTGTTAAGAAGTATAGAGACTTAGTATGATAGACAGATGTCTTGACACAAATATTATAGATTGAATCATATAATACATATGAGGCAAGTGCTACACTAGAGGGTTTTATTCAAGTTGCTTACAAAGGCTGGCAGACTTTCATTTTTTAAAGCAGCTTTGCTTTTGTTTTGCTATTTTGCACACAAAAAGGCCCATTAATTATTGCTCATTTATCTGCCTTACTAAACACTATAACTCTAATCTGCTCAAGACATTTATCTAGCTTTAAATGCCTAAGCATCATGTTCACTGCATGCAGGTCATTAAAACATCATGCAAATGGAGCATTACTGCTGGAAAAGTAGCATTTGGAGACCAAAAGTAATGACATCTGAATGACAGTAAGCCATTTACTAGCAAAGCAAGAATATACAACAGGGGGAGAACACTCAGTGCAATATATGATTTACAGCTTAATGTGTGCTATCATGATCTTATTTGTAAAACAAACATTTTGAAGGTGATTGGTGGCCACTTGGAATTAATGACAGTTCAGTCCTGTAGTATCATAAATTGATCTTATCACTGAAATGAAAGGGCAAATGTAAGGAGCCCTTTTGTCCTATTTCTGAAAAAGCTGGCTATGCTCTAGAACTTGCAGGAAGAGGTGGAATATAACCTCCTTGAGATGAATCCATCCTATTGATTAATCACAACAATCTCAGCTAATTTAAAAGTTTAATAAAAATATTAAGGGAAGTGGGAGGAGAGAGAGAGATATTCAGTGTGGAGTATCCTGCTCAGTAGATGCATAGATGGATGCAAACAGTTAGACTAGTGAAATCTGGGATACAGTGCGGGGAGTGGAGTGGGTTGAAATTCTAGATGACAGCCTGAAAGCAATGAGTTATTTATCAAAATCATTGAATTATAGAATCGTGGAACTGAAAAGAGTCTCGGGGGAGTTTGTGTCTAACACTCTGCTCAATGCAGGATCTCCAGCTAAAGCATCCTCAGCAAGCAGATGTCTAGACTTTATTTGAAAATATTCAGAGAAAGAGATCCCACCCCCTCTCTAGACAGTTGGTTCCATTGCCAAATTGCTCTTCTTGTCAAGAAGTACTTTCTAATGTTATTGTTTATAATAATATTAAATGATTTATTTATAGCCCATCCAATTGCAGAGAATCTGGGTGGGTTTATGTTCTCAGTTGCATTTACATCTCATCTTTCCTCCTCTAGTGAGCTCCAGTAGAGTGTGGCACTCCTCCTCACAACAGCAACAGATATATCAAGCTGAGAGAGTGTGGCCCAATGTGTCAGGATGCTGGAAGATCTCTCCATACAAATAATTTGTTTTCCCTTTGCTTGGGTTTATGCTGTTGTTGATGCTTATACCTTATATAATAGCTCAATTTGACTATAGGTAGGTTGGCAGTATTACAGACCTGATGTTACAAGAAATAAGGGCTTGGTGGTTAAGCTAATGGGATATGGAATATTTATACAAAGAAGAATAATTGTTTGACTGGGTTGACAAACAGATGTGTGAGAGAGGAAGTTGCTACCAATATTCACCAAGGCCAGTCTTATGCGAAGTCTGAAAGGAAAAGGTGTGAAAGGGGAGGGAGGTAGTGAGAGTGAATGCAAATATATTTTAGTTCATGAGAAATGCGATAAAGGTCCATGGACCTAGATGGTGGGTAAATTGCTTAATAAGTGCTTGCAACTGGGAATTATTATAGTTCTGCCTACAGAAATCATCCTATTAACTTATTTGAGTACTGAAATAAAGTTTTGTTGTTAAAATACAGAAGACTGTATTTTACTAAACTGAAAGGAGTGATCCAGGTTGTTTTATGGTTCAGTGGAGGACTAGAATCTAAATCTCTGAGTTCTGAGTCCAGCACTCTACTGACTACAACACATTGGTGCAACTATTTTGGCTATCAAAAGCTGGTCAGATGTAATTAACTCTGTTTTCTGATAACAAATAGATAACAATACCAAACAGTAATATTTTGTTAACAAGAGATAATATCAGTCATTTTGCAAGAACACTGCAACATTCCAGGCTACTCATGGAAGTGTGGCCTCATTCATTGGTGATGGGAGAACATGAAATGGTTCTGTCACAGAACACTAAATGGTGGGAGGAACATACCATGTCACTTTTTGTAAGGTGAAGATTGGGTCTTAACAGAAAAGACCCAACCAAGACATTTTGCTGTGTGAAGTGGCACTTTGTGCTGTTACTTTGTACTTTGTTGTAGATACTGAAATGACAAAGTGGATAGGAGAAGAATGTTATTAGGATGTTGTTATTTTGTACCATGGATGAGTCCCATTCAAATGCTGCTTAAATGTAAACAAAGGAGGGATGGAAAGAATGCTTGCTTCTGTTCACATTTCTGCTAAATTTTGGGTTTCACAATGCTCAAAAATTCCTTGTAAGAAGCATAAAACTATGGTCCAAAACATACTGCATAAATAATCCAGTTTGAGACTGTTTTAACTGCCCTGACTCAATGCTAGGGAATTCTGAGAACTGTAGTT
>NC_056525.1:117177000-117196731 GCF_019175285.1 Sceloporus undulatus
TTGTGAGATATTTAGCCTTCTTTGTCAGAGAGTTCTGGTATCACAATGAACAATTCCCAGGATTCCCTAGCATTGAGCTAGGGCAGTTAAAGCAGTCTCAAACTGGATTATTTCTATAGCGTGCTTTAGACCCAAGACTAAGATCTTTGTATTTTGCAATTTTTTTCAGGAAAAAATATTCTGCACAAAAGTACACATTTCTTCTTTTTTGCATACAAGACAGTGAGTTTTCCACAGAATATGTTCCCTGGATAAGAAACATATTTTCTTTACAGAAGAACTATGTGAATTTTTTGCACAAAATAATTACCCAACAGATATCACAAAGTACAAATACATCTTGAAAATCGCCCCTAAATATTTTTCTACTGCAGCAGTGAGAAGACTGTGGGGAATATTTATCCTTGCACGTGAAGGCAAAATACATGAAGACTGGCATCCCTAAGCAAAAAAATCACCATTTTAATTAGCTGGAAAATAGATAGATAGATAGATAGATAGATAGATAGATAGATAGATAGATAGATAGATAGATAGATAGCTCTTCTAATAACAATAGCAGCTAATAATGAAGTTGTACTTCCCTAGTTGAGCTATAATTGAAGTGTAGCATACTTATACAGTGTGCCCTTGTCTTACACGGGGATCCGTTCTGGACACACACACACACACATACACACACACACACACACACACACACCCGTGTAAGACAAATTCTGTGTATGCTTGAGCCCCATTGAAACAAATGGGGCTTAGGTGCAGCGTCATGGCAGCACACATGTGTCATGGGCATGTGCGCTATTTACTGCTTATCACAATTATAAGCTTATCACTGCTTATAAGCTGAAAGCCACATATAGAGCATCCATGTATGATGTGGGTGCACTGTACCATAGTTGCTGGGACATGAATTAATAACTAGTTATTTCTAAACAGTTAGTTCAACACACCTGCAGGTCTATGCATGTTCCCATGGATGCAATACCAACTTGCTTCCCTGATTTGCAATTAGATGAACAGCTTTTGGAATGCCACCATTTCAGTCTGCATCATACTCGTAAGCAGGGGACTGATAGTCTGCAATCAGGACTGCTACATTCTTCTGCTTGAGGTGGAACATCACATGGCAAACCCCACTCACTGTGGTCAAGGTGCATGTACCCTAAAGCCAGATGAGCACACGAAGAAGAAAATTCTACAAGTATCTCCTAGCATCCTTAGCAGTAAAATTAAATAACATTTTATTGTAATGGGTCACAATTTTGATAGCATTTCATAATATTCAAAAACTGCTGCCTAACTAATTGAAGGGCACGCCTCTTAACAAAATCAGTAGTGCCTAATGATGACTCCCTTGCCACTCCTTCATGACCATGGGACCTGACCTTCAGACCTGATGAAGTCAATGTGCAAGGGAAAGCCCTGAAAATGATGAAATTCTCCCTGTAGAAATTTAGAAAGTAATGTCAGAATGCTCCAGGGACTAGAAAGAGAAAGATCAGGAGATAAATTGGGTGCAGATTAAAGTGCAGAGGCAGTGATTCAATTTAGACAGATATATGAATAATTAGTCTCAGGAGCAAACTAAGCAATAAAGATATGGGTGTTCACTAGAGTAAGAATAGATGAATTAGACACAAAAGTAATAACTCAGATAGTTCTAAAAATGATAACACTCAGGGATTCTTGCATGGATGGAGAAATAGCAATTTTAAAGAGAGCATAGAAAATTCACAATTAATTGCATAATGCAGGTTGGGAATAGTGAGGAAAATTTCAACCACTTTCATCTATAGAGTATACTATATCTGCAAAAAAGGAGGGGGAGAAAGAAAAAGAAAACTCAAAAGTTAGTATAAAGTAGTTTATATTAACTAAAGGAAGACTTTTCTTTTGTTAAAAAAAAAACAACTTCAGTCATTTTATTGCTGTAATTTGATCCTACTTTTTAAATCAAGATAATGCCAGAGCAGCTAACACTCCAAAAAGTAATAAAAGTCCAATGACTGAATACAAAAGACAAAATTATAAATGAAAAGAGGAGAGGGAACATTAGGACAATTCTAGTGTATATAGAAAATATTTTATTGCCTCAGTCAATGAGATTCTATGGAAAATGTGTCATGGGAATGTTCTCCTGAATTTACACAGATATCCTGGAGAGATAGACGGGTTCACCTTAGATTATGTGAGAAATTAATTTAAAAATAATAATTAAAAATTAATTAAAATAATAATTGTAAGCTGCTCTGATAGCCTTTAGGACAGAAGAGTGGGTTATACATATCATAAAAATAATAAATAAATAAATAAATAAATAAATAAATAAATAAATAAATAAATTTGTTTAAATTCTTGCAGGTAGGAAGATGTTTCTTAACCAATTCAAGGGCGTTTTCACACTGTATAATTATAGCACTATGATTTCACTTTGGCTGCCATGGCTGCATGCTATTGGATGCAGGAGGTCAATTTCATTGCTATGCTAGACCCTTATGGATATTTAATGTTTGTAGTGTGGTCAGGCACTGCTCTGGCTAAGAATCTGAAATACCCCACTCTAAAGATGCTATAGAGCACAGCCATGCCAGTTAAAATAGAATCATAGGGTTATAACTGTGCAATGGGAAACAGACTGAGGCGGGATACAGACGGGCAAAAAGGGGTGTGTTCATGACGTCATGAAGGTATAGCCTTCAGACAGCCCTTACCTGAATGCCGCCATGAACACGCCACCCGCATGCCCCAAGCGGGAAAAAGCGGCATTAAAAAGGTGCTGCTTTTCCCCGCTTCTTTTCTATATAGTGCGCAGCTGCGCATCTCTGTCTGTAAGCTGCTGCACCGGTACGCCAAAATTGCTACACCGCTAATTTAAGTTGCCCATTTAAAAGCTCCGTGTCTGCTGCGTCGCATAATGAGTCGGGGTCCTGGAACATGCACAGTTTGCAGTCAGGCTTTAATTGCAGCGTCAGCTGCCATGCAGGTGTGGAAGCTGCAGCACAGCTGCAGTACATTTTAAGACTCGTAACCCTAACCCTAACCCTAACCCTAGAGCTGCATGTATGCATGCGCTGCTAGAATCGTGGAAAGTTTGGAATTTAAAGTGCACCCCTACACACATTCCTGCGCCATTTTCACCTAACAATAAAAAAACGCTAAAACTTTAAATATTTACATATGTACAAGGGAGGTGATGGGGGATGGCAGGGGGACAGCGGTGGCAGCGGTGACAGCTGTGGCTGTGCATTGCAGATTCAGCAAGAGCACAAGGACCAAAGGAGAGGAAGCATCTATGATGCTGGTGACACTGGCAACGTGCAAGCGGACAAGGATGCCAACACCAGCTGATCACCAGCTGGCAGGAGACCACCATTGTTCTTGGGCAGGGCGAGGGGGAAAGTTTAAAGGGGCCCGGGCACTTTAAATGTGCACATACGCTTTCTGCCGCCGGTGCTGAGTGCTGCAGCTGCACAGCTGCGCATCTGCCAGCCGGCAAAAGAAAAAAAACCCCGTTTTTGGCCGCCCGTGCGGAAGCTGCCTCTCTCTTTGCAGCGTCCTCCGAGGCAGCGGTATGGAAACTGCGGGTCAGAAACGGCCCCAGGTGAGGCATCTTCACTGCCCCCCATGTGGAAGCCCCATCCACCTGAGCCACGCCCCTGGGGCGGGCAGTCTGGAGGCTCCGTATTCAGCAGAATACACCTCCAAGACGTCTTCCCCTGCCCGTCTGTATCCCGCCTGAGTTTCCCCTGTTTCCACCAGCCCAGTCCACCATGCAATGCCTTAACTAACAGTTTCCATTCCCAAATACTTTCCCTTCCCCTTTCCTGAGAGGTGATGGTGGGAACCTATATTCTAGTAGCTAGAATAGAGTGAAGAAAGAGGAGGGAAGGGGCATCTGAGCTTTCCTTCCCTTTTCATTCTCCTAGCATAATAATTCAATGACTGAACACAAAACAAGGGGCTGTTGGGAGATGTACTTAGGGGTCTAGTATAGCAATGAAATTGGCCTCCTGAACCACACATCACATGCAAATTGTTGTTAATAACTATCCCTGATGCATTTACCCAAACGTTCATTAAAACACATTCATCTAGATGTTTTGAAGATGTGAAGAACACCTATTGTTGCTGGTATGAGGTTTCATATGGTTAGTCATCTCCAGAAGCTTGGGTTATTCATCCTGCAACACTATGGATTCAGTCTTTTTAGTGGATATCAGTGAGGTGGTGAATTGAAAACAAAACAAAGCAAAACACAAGTGAGATACATTGGAAATATGTATTTATATAGTATTTTTGTTGATTAAAGAAAAGCAGATGGATGAAGAAACAAGACAGAAGAGATTTATTTAGGAATCCATATGAAAGTGACATGACGGGGAAAGTAACTGGCCCATTATCTAATGTTTAATTAACAATTTGTAAGCCACGCTGATAGCCTTTTGGCTGAAGAGTGGGGTATAAGTAAATAAATATTATTATTATTAGGTGGAGATGGGATTTTGGGATAGGGGAATGTATGTTTTAATGTTGTAAGCTGCTTCGGTTGAGTTACACAGAGTGTCAGGATAAAAATATTATTATTATTATTATTATTATTATTATTATTATTATTATTATTATTGGCTTCAAGAAAGAGCTGTCTGCTGTTGGGAAATACTGTTATTGTTTATTTCTAATAAAAATATCCTTCTCTATATCATTCTAATTTTTTATCCCCTAATATTACCATTATTTAAAATGTTGAAGGGGATTAATCTGCTTAAAGGTTTTTCATAACTAAATGTAAGTGGACCCTAAATGTTTTTAGACAAAAAAACATGATAACTGTTTAGATATTTTTAGTAGCCCACGCATCTTAAAGCAGTTACAGTTTGGTCACCTAATTTAGTGGGACTATAAATGTTCAGGAAGTCGAAAGATGATGCTGTCTGGATAATTTTTTTAGCTACCTTCACCTCTGAAGTATGCCATCATTTTCATGGGTTAACTACAGTGTAGTGAGCATGTAGTACTGAGGAAGAGGTGCTGAACTTCTACCTATTTTCTTAATAATAGCCTCATTAGTCAATAAAGGCACAAAGTTCTTAGTACGAGTAAAGTATTACTAAGATTTACTGTTGAAATTCTGCATACTGTGCTGTTAAGATGGCTTTAATGTTTTTTGTACAACAATGCAGATTCTTCACCCCCACCTCTGAAATGCTCAGTGACTGATTTGTGCTCAGGGAAAGGTTTAAGAGACATCTTTGTTTGAAAAGTGATTTATGGCTTGGCAGAATAGCAGATCTATGCAAGATTCCCCAAAGTGATAAATCCACCAATGCTGGCACATTCAGGATGTGATCTATGATAAGGAGACACTTAAGATCCTTCATTCCCTATATAGACATCTTAAAACATTAAATTATTTACATTCATGGGACATTTCCTCCATATATCTGCACAGTGAGGAACTTCTTAGCATCCACCACAGAAATTCCAGGTATTGCAGATTTTTTTTTTCTGGAAATGTTCATTGGGGCCTTCTTAAATCATGAAGGTATTTGCTCTCACTTTCACCATCATGGGCAACAAGTGGCTAGTGGATAATATATACTGACATAATATGTACCTAATGTGGTGAACATTTAAAAAGATACAAAAGGGGGGTTGCAATGCAAGATAGATAGGTTGTATAGGAACACTGAGATACCTGAAATGTATTCAGGCTCTCAGAGTCAGATGAACTGCTTCCGATGGTATTTAAGAAAACTGTGACTTCAGATCTTCTGTCTATAATTACTGAGAATTTTGGGGAAATCAGAGAGATTCCAAAAGACTGGAGATTGAGAAAATTTGTCAACCTGTTCAAAAGAGGAGGGAAAAAAAAGAAGACCTTGGCAACTACCAGCTAGGCATAAATACCATAGAGGTTTCTGGAACAGATTGTTAAACAGTCGGCCTGTGAACATACAGAAATGAATGTTATGATTACTAAAACCCAGCATGAGATTCCCAAAAATAAGTTACAACTGGTTCTCTCTCTCTCTCTCTCTCTCTCTTGGTTCCATCCTGGTGGATCAGGGTAATGCTGTGCATGTAGTGCATCTTAACTTCATCAAGGCTTTTGGCAAGGCTTGAGGAAAAATGTTCACAGAATAAAACATAAAAATAGTTTTAATGTCTAAAATATTCTGATGATGCAATGACAAAGAATTCCCTTAACAACAAAATAATCAATATATACACTGTGCAAAAATGCATGAAAGATAAGGAGTATCTAAACGTTTGTATCTAATGTTTGTTCAGATATCACTTGGAACACCATCTGCAATTCTGGACATCACAATTCAAGAAGGATGTTGGCAATTTGTAATATGTCTAGAGGAGGTTAAAATATATGGAAACCAACCAATATGAAGAATGGTTTAGGAAGCCATGTATATTAATCTTGGAGAAGAGAAAGTTAAGAAATTATCTGACAACCATCTTCAAATATCTGAAGGTACATTGTACAGAAGAAATATCTGAAGGGATGTTGTATATGTTGGACTACATCATTGTTAGTATACTTTCCAAATCTACATTTCTATTATTCTGTGGTGATCTCAAAGATATGTTTATGGAACCTCACCTTCCCTATGGTCAGCTCTGTCCTGTGGAGAAAACTATGATGCTGGCTTTCAAATATTTTTTGTGATAGCTAAGAATGTTAGAGCCCTAAAATAGTGTGCTGTATCTGAAGACAACCAGTTCCCATGCTTCTGAAAGGTAAAAGACCTGGAGTGGGAAGCTTTTGTATGTCCAAATGTGTTTGACTTCTAACATGGATTATGGGGGTTGTAGTGTAATAGCATCTGGTGAACCACAGCTTTGCCATCTCTGAATATGCAGGAAACAACCAGTGGATAACGTAAAGGAATAACAACAACAACAAAAACCCATCTACAGTAGAAGAGATGAGAAAAGAAGAGAAACAAACTTCATATAGGTATATCTTTTTAAAATCATTTTTAAGACATGACATAAATTGAAGCCAATTATTCAGTGCTTTATAGTTGAATGATGTAAATGTAATATGCATGCTATTGTAGCTACACCACAGAATTAAAGTAGTTTGACACTAACTTCTGTGAATATATCATACTGAATCTTGGAATTAGTAGTTAGGTGAGGCACTGGAGTTCTCTGACAGAACAGGATGAGTACCTCACCAAACTACAAATCCCAGGATTCTACAGTTAAAGGGGTATCAAACTGCTTCACTGCTGCAGTGTGGCCACACCCTTAGACTTAGTAAAGTGAAGGCTTGGACAGCACTGGGTGAAGGCTATCAAAAAGGGGGAAAAAGAGGACCCAAACAATTCCCACCCAGTTAGCCTGATATCATTAAACAGAGTCTGTGAGCATTTAGAAGGGAATGCAACAACTGTCCAAAAAAAAAAAAAAATCAATATGGGTTTCTTAAAAAACAAGAAATGCCTAACTAATCTTCTCTCTTGCTCTCTCCTTTCCTTTACATCGATAAAATTACCAGCTTGGTAGATGAAGGGAATGCTGGAGACATAGCATATCTTGATTTCATAAGGCCCTGAATAAAGTCCCCCATGATATTATGGCAAAAAGCTAGTAAAATGTGGACTACAGAATGAAACTCTAGGTGGATTTGTAATTGGTTGACTGGCCAAACCAAAAAATGCTCAGTAATAGCTCCTCCATATCCTGGAGATAAGTGACTACTAGGGTTCCACAGAATTCTGTCCTAGGCCCAGTGCTATTCAAAATCTTTAGCAATGATTTGGATGAAGGAATAGTGGGCACACTAATAAAATTTGCAGATTACAACAAATTAGGAGTAGCTAATACTCCAGACATTAGGATCAAAATTGAAATTGACTTTAACAGATTAGAAAGCTGGCCAAAATGAACAGAATGAATCTCAACAGGGAGACATGTAAAGCACTGCCCCTAGGCAGAAAAAACAGGGAGACATGTAAGGCACTGCCCCTAGGCACAGATACAAGATGAGGGACACCTGGTTTAACAACAATACATGTGAAAGGGATCTAAGGTGTGTTACAGACCGCCCAAAGGGGCAGCCTGTATCCAGCCCTTTCCCCGCCGGATTGGGGCCTCAGCTACCACAGCGGCAGCCTCTGAGGCCCCGATCCGCCACTTTTCAGGCCGTGGGGAAGCGGCAAAAGGACGCTTCCCTGCAGCTTGGAAAGGGGTGTCCTTGGGGCTTCATGCCCCAAAGGACATCCAACAGCAGCGGGGAAGAGGAGAAAGGGGCTGCTCGGCCCCTTTCTGCCTTGTGTCGCTGGCGCAGCTGTCTAAAGGCTGCGCCAGAGATGCAAATCCTGGAAGGAGCTCCAAAATGGAACTCTTTCCTGCGCCATGAAAAGGGCACCCCAGGCGCCCTCGCACAGTGTGAGGACGTCACTTCCACGTTGCCCCATTTGGAGGTGGCGCAGTGGTGACGTCCCCATGGTGGCGCCCATGTCTATACGGTGCTGCCATTTTGTACATCCCCAGGATGTATAGGGTTAGGGCGTCCGGAATGGACACCCTTTCCTAACCCTAGTACATCCTGGGGATGTACTTTATGCCCGCTTGTAATGGGCCTAAGAGACCTAGTAGACATCAAGCTGGACATGAGTCAACAGTGTGATGCAGCAGCTAAAAAAAGCCAATGGAATTCTAGGCTGCATTAACAGAAGTATTGTCTAGGTTGAGGGAAGTAATAGTACCACTCTATTCTGCTTTGGTTACCATGTCCAGTTCTGGGCACCACAGTTCAAAAAAAGATGTTGACAAGCTGAAGTGTGTTTAGAGGAGGTCAACCAAAATGGTAAAGGGCCTGGAAACCATGCCTTATGAGGAAAGACTTAGGGAGCTGAGTATGTTTAGCCTGGAGAATAGAAGCTTAAGATGTAATAGGATAGCACTGTTTAAATATTTGAAGAGATTTCATATTCAGGATGGAGCAAGCTTGTTTTTTACATCTCCAGAGAATAGGACCTGGACCAATGGATTCAAACTACAGGAAAAGAAATTGCACCTCAACTTTAGGAAGAACTTCCTAAGAGCTGTTCAACAGTGGAGTGTGCTTCCTCATAGTGTGGTGGAATCTCCTTCTTTGTAGTTTTTAAAACAGGCCATCCATTGGGAGTGCATTGATTGTGTATTCCTTTATGCCAGGGGGTTGGACTGGATGACCATTGTGGTCTCTTCCAACTCTTTGATTCTATGATTCTATTATTTTGTCCTTCTTTGCCTTCTAAATGATCACTGTATGAAGGTAAAAAGGGGCACAGTATTCCCTAAGTATTTCCTTTTGAGCACCCCTTCCCAAGGCATTTCCTCAGTTTTTCTTTCTCTCTCTCCCTTCTTCATCTCTCCTTACAGTTTTCTCAGACTTTTTCCCAGTCTCCCCCAAACCTGCAGTGTTTTAGAAGTTCTCCATTTCTAAATCATAATTAAGAAGTGTATCCTGGAATAAGTGTGTGCATGTTAGTATCCCTCCTGATAATCCTTGTTCATTAATCCTCATGAAGCATAAAATATACTAGTTATTTAGTTTCAGGATTTCAGAATTAATTCCCAGTTACATTTATTTTGGGTGTAGAATGTATCAGCTCCTTCATAAATTTATTATTTGCTCATGTGGTGATTATTTATTAAAAGAAGGCGTTCATTACAATTTGTCAGTGCTTCTCATCTAAAAAATCTTGATTCTGCTGAAGCTCAAGTGACTATGCCTATAAACCTTTCTTTACATATTGGACTGGGAATTACTCTACTGAATTTGATGGGGCTTAATTCTGTGTGTTTATGCATTATGAACTGTGTAGTAATCATGGGTTTGGAGGCCATGAATTTATACAGTGAAAAAAATGTACATTGTTCCCCATGTTGTTCAAAATTTGGGTCCCCATTAATTATCCAAAATGCAAGGCACATCACCAACTGAACAAAACACATCCCAGCACAACTCATCACTATGTCCTTAGAGTGCCTGTTGTTATTAAATATACAACCTCCCAATTCATTGACAAACCAGGAAAAAGTCTCATTGTTATACCGAATTCTAACATTTAAATCGCCCATCACAATTAAATGTGATTTTGTATTTGTACTTCTAATTTAAGGCTAGGTACAAACTGGTGCTTTGCGCTGGCCTGGGGCCAAAACTAGGGTTCAATAGAGTGGAGCGTCTGTGCACTCCCGAGCCTTACCTTGCACCATGGGCGCCATCCTGACACGCCACCATTTACATGGGGTGCACCATGATGACGTGCCTCATGCACCATGTCCAAATGGCATGTTGCATGAGGTATGGCACAGCACTGCGCCAGAGTGCTTATGGCGCCTCTGTAGTGGTGGGCAAAGGACATGTTTCATGACTCCTTTTTCTGAGTGCATCATTGCCACGATGTGCGGTCTCCGCAGCAACAATCTAGGGGAGATCTGCATGTCTGTATCCCCCCAACTATATAATCTTTGAATATCTTCAATTCCTAGGTTATTTCTTCTTGATTAAAAGTAAGAGGATATGTACGTTACCCATCAATAAGCACATAAAGCCAAGATCTTTTAAACATGCTGTGGTGATCTGTCCTAATTGTGTCAGGCATATGTTGGAGGCTTTAAGGGAAGTAGAAAGCAAAATGGCAAGCCCTGCTCTTGTTCTTCCTTTGCCAGTTGGGGTTGTAAAATGCACATGGCTGCTGGCCATGCCAGTGGGGAGGGGTTAAGGGAGTTGCTTGCAGTCCAAAAATGTAACATTTCAAAGCTCTAGTAGAAAGCAGTATTAATATCACATTTGGCTGGGGCTGACATAAGCATTTGGTGGAAATTTAAATTCTTCTGCCAACCTCCAGAGCCTCTTCACCTTGCTACTAATTTTTCCTTGCTGTTGCTGCTTATTTGCCTTTCCTATATAAGAAAATGGGCAAGGAGACAAAGGAAATGAGTTATGGAGAATTGTCCCAAGGAAATATGGCACTTGAGTGGATTTAGGCAAAAGTGGGCTTGGAGTAGAGCCCCTGAGGGCATCCTGCCCAGGGATTCCTGGTTAGAATTAGCACTATCATTTCTTTTTAGCCAAGCAGTATCAGAGACTACCCTGGTTAGGATACACTGAGATTTCTGAAAGATCAGGCCTTCCTTTGTCTTCATTGTCATTTTTTTAAAGGAAAAACACATTTGGCAATTGGAAGAAAATAAAAGATAGAATACTGGAGAAACAGGAGCTGCAACAACATAGGAAAGCGGCTGTAGATCTATTTTTTCGACATACTCTGTGAAAGAGGAGCTGTGAAAATATACTTCAGCAATAAGTGTATTTTATGCAAGCTCAGGGGAGGATTCATAGGTCATCTGATTAATAAGGAACACACAAGGTACACTAAAGAAACAGAAAGGCTGTGGATGTTCCACTAGTTATATAAGGATTAAGCATAACTAACAAAGTGTGAGTCTCCCAGAAGCTATATTAATCTTCTGCTGGCAACCAGTAAATAAATTTGCTTTTCTAACACCAGTATTTACTCAGAGGCTTTGTTGGCTGTATAGTACACACAATATTTTGTATAAATGGATGCAGAAACTGACCTCGTTTGTTCATCTTACAGAGAAAATTGACTAGAGTTGATTCATTGCTGGTCACCATATATTAAGCTTGATGGGTCCCAAAGTCAAACATTGAATCTCTCAATGAGCTAAACTTTCTCTATGGACATTAGTCAATGGTTCTGAATATATTTTTATTTTATTTTTTGTTAACACTCATATTCCACAATTCTTCCATGTTTCTCAAGGTGATGTATTGTCAGACGTGTAACTATTGGGGGGAAGGGAAGGAAGCCAAGGACATTGGCTCCCAATAAGGATTGTGACCCCTTATGAAATTTTCCTTCATTCTCTACATTTATAGCATTACGGTAACTTAAAATTCCAGTTGAACATTTAGCAATACAGTTTAGACATCCAAAGCAAAAGGGCAGGCAAATTTATGGAGGGGAAGCAAGCACAACAAATGTGAGACATCTATTTGCTTTTTAACCATTAAATAAGACCACACACCAGTGAAACCACTTTACTTAAACTATCAACCTATGTAAGTTTGAACCCCTGAGTGTACAAAAAGGGGCAGTAACCTAATGTGAGAACAACTGAGGTAGGTAGTCTTTCCCAGACCTCTTCCCCAGCTTCCCGTGGTTGAAACATCTGTGCTGTAATGAAAACCCAAAGGCTTGGTTGCTCCATGGGCAGCTCATTACTAGAAAGACAACCTGCGATCCAAGCCCCAAACTGCATGGCATAAAGTGAGAACTAAACCATCAGACCATCCCCAAGGACAGCCTCCTTCTCCAGCTGAGGAGCCTATCCTTCACCCAAAGAGTGCCAGAGATTTTTTTTAAAAAAAGAATTCCTACTTTCTACTTCCAACTACCTGCCACATGACTGGCCATTTAAGACATCACCATAGGCCAAGTTACCAGTTCCCCACTGGACAGTGTAGGGTAGGAAAAAACTCTGCAGTGGTAATCCTATACTGGCTCTAAGGTGGCCAGCAAGCTTATAGTGTGTAAGAGGCAGGAGGGTGGGTTGATGGAAAGGTCTGAAAGGAAAGAAGGGAGGTGGCAAGAGCCTTTAAAGACTTGATTCTCCTCCCCCCCTCCCCCGGCCACACACACACACGATCTCTGTCATGGTGCACAGTGCCATGACACTATTAACATGATCTCTGTTCAATGGAGGTCAGCAAACGCACCTCCCTTCCTGCTGTGTGACATGAAGAACAATCCAACGTATGGAAAAACTTCAGGGTTTCACTCCTTAAAATGCAAGAAATATAGAAAGTACAGGGAAATTTTGTGAAGGGAAGAGTTGTTATTTGGGGACAGTGTTCTCATATTGTCCTCCTTCCCATAGCTACACACTTGTATTTACCGATCCACCACTGCTGAAACACATGTTATTTATTTATGTGCTCATATATTTGCTTAATTATTTAGTACCATACCTTTACATATAAGAACTCAATATGTCCGTTTATCCCCTCAGCAACCATGTGGAGCATGCTGGGCTAAGTAAATTGCCCAAGGCCATCTTAGAAGTTTCATGGCTCAGCAGCCAGATTTTTCCTGTTCACATCATTCATAATTCATAATTACACTCATCCCACCACATTTGTGGCTTTGACTTTTGCGGATTTGATTATTCATGGATTTTATTAATAGGTTATCTCTAGGTATATCAAGGGTCTCCAGCCCAACTCTATGGTCAACTTTAACCTACAGATTCTTAGCGAGAATACTCCACTAGGCAGTGGTAACTCCTCCAGCACAATTCTATATCAATGTCCAGCAGATGTTGACCACAGAGTTGCACTGGAGGACCTAGAAATTCCTAGAGAGGTTTTGATAACCAACCATGAAATAATGAGACCAGACACGTAAAGTGGATGAATAAAGGGCCATTTATTTGACCTATAATCTATTTAAAGCTAAACACTTGAACTTCAACCTTAACTTCAAACTCTGAGCAAACTGATTAAAGTGAAAAGCCGGGTGCGGGTCCAGCTGAAGCCAGGTGTCAGTCCTAGACTTCCTCTTCAGCCTTCCCTTTGGGCACAAACACCGAACCCCAAGGTAAATCCACTGATTCGGTTTGCATCCTCAGCCAGTCCTAGGAAGGTAAACATAAGGCACTCTCCACCAAAATCCCTCTAATTTGTAAAGTTGAGCAAAACTCCCATGTCTACCCCAAAGGCATATTCTCTCACAACTCCACGTCCCTTGACGTGTATAAATTGATCAAGAGCCTAACTTTCACCACACAGGGGTGCCAAAGGTGTGTATCAAACAGTTCTTTAACTCCATATGGGCCAGTGAAACCTATTTAACAGCCACCCAAAGCCAATCACCAGTCCCGGCACATAGTATGGGGTAGGCAAAAAAAACCCCGGGAAAAGGGAAAAAGGGGGAGAAAAATCCTACCTGGCCCCAAAGCAACCAACAAAGTTCATACTGCATTTAGGGTGGGAGGGTGGGCTGCTTCATGGAAAAGAGGCAGGATGGGGGGTGCACTGTCCTTATATCCTGACTCCGCCTCCTATCACATGCCTCAGCTTAGTCCAATGGACCTTGCTGATATTAACCATTCTCTGTCTCTATCAGGACGGGTATCAAGCTCCACCCATCCTCAAGCTCTGCAATCACCTGGTGTAAATTCTCTCAGTAAAAACATAGTGTTTTGTTATCTGTTTTTATTTTTTTTTCACTTTCAACCACATTCACACGGGTTCACCCTTGTGCCCCTAACCCACATGAATGTTGGAGGGACAAGTGTACTTAAAAAAATAAAATCAATTTTTATATTTCAACTAGAAAATGTGCAGTTAATCAGTGGGATTACAGATATTTGACACCATAAGCTCTCACTTATATAATTGATTTTAGTCATCCAAATGGAAAAACAGCTGAAGAACAAATTTGCATTTTTGAATTATTAATGTCTCTAAAAGCACTCAAAGATACTTGATCACAAAACAATCCAAACCAGTCACACTGCCTCCCTCCTACCTGTGTCTTACAAAATAGAATCATAGAATTTTATAGTTGAAGGAATGGAAGGCCAAGCTAGTTCGTCCTACAAGGAATAAACAACTCAATACCACTGAAAGTTGAACATTCAACATCTATTTAAAAACTTCCAAAGAAAGCAAAATGCCCACCACCTCTGAATGCAGTCTATTTCCACGTTGGAACAGCTCTAAATAACAATGGTCTTCTAACACGCAAAACCGATTTGGACGTACCTATCCGGACAGCAACCATTTAAAAAACATACATACCAAATTATTAACCCGCACGCCCTATAACACTCCTCACTACAATGCCCCTCTTCATACAAATTGGCCAGGCAACCATCTTTCGTATCAACCTCCGTCCTACGCGTACCGCCCCTATGACTAGACACACCCACCATGCGCCTCCTACAATCGAAAACTACAAAAAACTCATTTTGAGCTTCTTTTTCATCCCCATCTCCCAATTAACTCCAATCCCCCACCTACTGCCCAAGACGCCGCAAAACGGGTCTGAAATAAACCCCCCCCAAAATAAATGTTCAAAAAATTCCTAAATTTAGCTAAAATCATCTATCTCTTGAATTATTAATCTCCTGCTTTCACGCTAGTCTTTCACAAATACAAACCCACGCCATCCATCTTCACATGACCCTTACAGATATACTAACACTACTTTCACTATTCATCACCAATTCTCATTCCAACTTAAATTTTTTCCTCCAATCTTTGATCACCTTGTAACCTTCTCCAAGACCCATTCGCCAGATTCAATATTATGTCATAGAAAAGCTGAAGTCAAAACCACCTTTCTCTATTAATTGTAAAGGATTTAAAGTTTCTTTCTTAAATGTAGTACCACCCATAAAGATTACAAATAAATGAATAAGCTAACTTTTTGAATTTTAACCCTCCTTGTCATTCTTTAAATACTATGCATTAAAAAACAACCCACATTTTTCATCCCAATCCTCATTTAAAAATTCATAAATTATAAATAAACCCTAATAATAATAATTAAAAAATAATAAAAAAACCAGTTGTCCAATAATTTTTTTTTTTCACTTTTAATGCTCTGTTACTAATTCTTTGTAACTGAGTAAACAATGGAAAGAAGCAAAATCTACAAATGAACTGCTTTACAAGCCCTGGCACCTTGATCACCCCTGCTCAAAAATTACTAGTCACAAATCTGAGTACCACTGAGCCATCAGACTTCATTTAATTTGCAATGTTCAAAGAAGTGAAATGAAATCATCCCAAGGGAAACTGCAGCTTGTTACAAACTTGATTGTCTTCTTGGGTAGGCATAAAATTGCAGTGAAGCATTTTTCCTTCCTACTCCTGTTAACTTGTTAAATTGTCCTGTTAAGATTCATCAATTCCCCTTGTGCTATCACACAGAATGAAAACGGTCTTTTCCACCGAAGAACAATCTTTAGAAACTTTTCTCAGTTACATTTATTTAGAAGCATTATCTCCCACAGAAAGAAATACAGTAGATCCAAGTTTTTATGGATTTCCAGGCAAGTGACTGATTCATTTTATCTTTTTCATATTATGGATTGTATAAGGCAAATCTTACTCATTTCATCTTTATTAGTTAGGCTCAATAGAAAAGTTGAACTGAATTCCAATTGGAAAAAGGAGCAGTGACTTTTTGCTATTGCCAATAGCGAAAACATAATCTGAAGCAAAGAATAAGGATTTAGTACATCCGACAGTGATGAAAAAAGCTTCATCACTGGCTCTGTAAGCTTGTGCTGTAATGCCAGAAATGCACTCTGCATGATGCAATTTTCCCTTGTATTACTGCAACAAGGGGATAAATGGAGAAAGTTTTTTTTCCCCGGTTTTTTTTTTTCTCCTTTTTATCTTAGCTAGTATTGTTCTGAAAACTTGAAAATTTTTCCAGGTTAATTTTCTTTCTTCCCCCAACATTAGTTGTTGTTGTTTGTTTTAAAAAAAAATTCAGTAAAATTCATATTTATTTTTTGCACACCAATGTGTGAGAATACATCTTATAGGCATTTTTAAGATACTCATTTGTTTGCAAAAACCATTTTTCTACTATAATGATTTTAAATCATATTTTTAATCTGAACACATTTACATAAAGTATGTTTTGACTATTAATATAATTTCAAGGCTCACACTTCCTGATCGGAAAATCTACCAAGTTCGGAGATGTATGAAGTTATGACTAGCATAACCCATTTAAAGCAGTTTCTTTTTTCAAAGAGTTTTTGAAGTGTAAAATACAAGAATTTGAATTCAAATTGCACATGAACCATTATTTCCTCTCTCTCTTCTCTATTCCTTCTCCGCTTATAAACTTGCCACTAAACTTCCATGACTATGTGAGTGTACCAACATCAGTGAAGACCAAGCAGTATCCTGATTCTGTTTAAATTTCCCTCTGGAATGAGTACTCTGAAATCAGGACTATCGCCTTTGGAATCTACATGAGTAAAATTATTCTTCCAAGCAACCTACTTTCCAAAGGACAACTACACCTCATTTCAACTCACTTATTCATCAAAGCTAGTGTAAAATTATATTTCATATTTGATACTTTATCATTTATTTTAAACCACTAGCCAAATGCAATCAGCCTTCAGTGTGCATCTCTGTTTAAAAGGCAAGAAGGAGCCTTTGGATGAATAGGTGTGGCAATTAATTGAGTTCATAACAGCAGTAGGGAGTTCAATGTTTTCCTTCCATGGGTTTGATCTACTTGGAACAATCCCACCCCCAATCCACCCCAGGCTTGCGAGTCCATGTTATACGATACAAGCCCAAGTCCCCAAATCAAAATGTAAGCATCTCACTCATGACACCCATACCTGATCTTGGGGCTATCTCCCCCTAACCAACAAGTTGGCTGCTACTGCAGTTTTCAAGTCTCTTAGAAAACACGCTGAGTGTCTTGTATTGAATTCAGCAGTGGTACTACTGGTGATGAACTGAGAGAATTGCAATGGAACTGCAGCTACCTGTTTTCTTTTAAAAAAGCCTTACATCAGCAAAAGAGATGTGTAAGGGAGGAATCTGGTGGGGAATTCCAGTGCCAGAAACCAGAGTATTCTAGCAAGTGAAAAATAAGACCCTTCTAAATTACCAGTGGAAAACAGCATAAGAAGCTACAATCTCTGATTAAATCCCATGAAACTAGTAGGGATATGACACCAATGAGATAAGAAACTTTGGAAGAAAAAAGAAGACACAGTATGGTAGCTGAAGCAAACTGAGGGAGAAAGGATTGCCAGTTTTTGCATTTCCCACCACCAACCAAGGATTGAATTCCTAATTGTTAATTCAAACAGGATAGAACCAATTAATCAATAAGGTTTACTTCTAATGTTGAACTCACCAATTCCATCCACAATGATTAAACTGATCATTGTGAGAAATCACAAAGACTCAGACCCATGTATGCAAAGCAACATTTTCTTTTCTACCCATTTCAATCAGGAGTAAGCCTAATTATAAAACAGTTAACTGTGTTGCTATTGGAACTGGAAACCTTGATTGGAATTGCAATAGGCCAGACTTTATCAGTAGTAAAGCACAATCAACAGCGTTTTGCCTGCTCACTTCCCATCTTTGCACTTTTCTTCTCATGAGCAGTTTCCATTTCCAGCAAATAGCTTGCCTGTCTAGAAATTGCCAGCTAAGTCACTTGCAAGCAGGATGAAAAAATCCTATGACCGCCATATCCAGACACACACAGCTTAGCAGATCCCTGTGCTAACTGCCAGTTTGATTATTTAAATGAGACAGCCATGACAAATTAAACACAATCTTACCAGCATTCTCTATGTTTCCCGACTGCTCTGCAGGTGACTAAGGAGGCAATACCGTCGAATGAATCCTGCCTTGATCAGTAATGGGCCTGGATGAGCGAAAACAAACACAAGCCGAATCCAGAAAATGGAGGTGCTTGTGATAGGTGCCCTTGTCTGGGGAAGAGATTTCCCAACCCATCCTTGATGGTCACACTCCCTGAAAATGAAGTTCGCAAGATTTTTTAGGGAAGTAACTCCGGACTCATCTCTACAGTTGACATCTCAGGTGGAGGCGATAGCCAGGATGTCATAGGTGTCAACTTTGGCTGATATGAACTGCGTCTGACTTGGTTCAGGGGACCTGAAACAGTTAATACATGCAACCTGGTAAACCTCGCATTTAGATTTCTGTAATGCACTCCTACATGGACATAACATCTTGCACCAAGTTTGGAAGCTCCAATTGATCAGAAGATATCCGCTTAAGCGGTCATTGAAGCCTCAAAAAGCATAAAAAAACCTACTCTTTACCAAGCCTACCCTCAAATTCTCTCTGATACTGCACACCTATCTGGTAATTTTATACTAACTGTGTTATCTTAGATGATTTTATTGAATTGTTAATATTGTAACTGATGAATTGTAATTTTAAATTTTTTAACAACTGTTTTTACAACTGTATAATGCTTCGGTCATAATTTAATAATTGCTGTAAACCACTTTTTGATCTCCAGGAAAAAGCAGTTAATATTAAATAAAGGTTTAACTTATTAATTATTAGAAATGCAAGCAGCCAGAACCTGATCACCAGGACACCAAATCAGAGCAATATTACTACACCGGTGTTGACAAATCTATACATTGGCTGCCATAGCTTCCAGGCACATATACAAAGTGTCGTTATTAACCTATAAAGCCCTATCATGGCCGGCCCAATTACATAAGGGAACCGCCTCTTCCCTACACTAATCCCCTCCACGCATTCTCAGGACATCTGAAACAAAAATTATTAGAACACACCACCCCCAAACCACCCACGTTGAAAAACCTCTTGATCAAAACGTTTTCTGCGATGACCTCAGACTTGGAACAACCTACAGGAAGAGATCTGTCTATACCTTCTTGAAGCCTTCAAGAGGCGCATGAAAATGTGATCTCTTCCAGCGGTCTATACAACTGATCTCCTCTAATCTGATTTTGAAATCTGAGTCTTGATGCTCGATTCTTACGACTGTGCAGCCATACTGTTAATAACTCTTCCCCTTTCTATTTGATGTATTTTGTATTATCTATGTATTTTATGATGTTTTTATTGTTGTAATCCCGCTTTGATCCAAAGGGAGAAGCAGGAGATATAAATAAAAT
>NC_056525.1:117196741-117297179 GCF_019175285.1 Sceloporus undulatus
TTATTATTATTATTATTATTATTATTATTATTATTATTATTATTATTATTTTGATGTGGTGACATTTTTGAAAACATCGAAGGAAATATCCTGGATTGTGCCATACTCAGGGCACATTTGGGGTTTTGAAGGCAGTTGTTTTTTTAGAAAGTACAGTCTATTGGAAGAAGACTTTTGAGAAAAAAGGAGCATGTCTAGGTAAGCTGTCTCCCAACTTCTTCTTCCATTTCTGTTTGTTTCAGTTATTTCTACCTTCTGTTAATATACAAATTTTATGTTCTTATTTCATTAGACATTTCCCATCCATTTTCACATGTGCCATTTATTCTATGTTATTCTACTTGGTGTTGACCATCCCAAGGGAGGCAGGGAGAATTCTGAGGCAGTGGCTTTAAAACTGCTCCCCACCTTTCAACGCCATCCTGATGGAGGTCATTGATATTTAGCCTGAGCCTACCTAGTTTGATTATTTCACATCTTATTTTATACCTTGAAAATGCTCTTTATCAGGCAGGGTTATAAGGAACAGGGACTCCAACAAATACCTGGAGATTCAACAGGTAAAAAGAAAAAGAGACAAAAGAAAATCACTAACTTTTCCCCTTCTGAGGAGGTAAAACAATTAATGATATGCCCGTATCACCCCTGAGCCTAGCCCAGATTGGTCAAATGATCATAGATATGCTACACATGAAATAGAAGAGGGTGCCATTAATCTGGCAACAGAGTTAGCAATTACAGAAAATATTTTTGTCACCAATAGGAGAGAGGAAAGGTACTTCATGACTTCATGACAAAGCAAATAGAAGAGCTGTCACAATGTCACACCCAATCAGAGAAAGAACCCTCCTTAACATTAATTGACCAGAGAGAGGAGAAAGGTTGTAACTCATTTTTTCAGTGGCTTAAAGGTATCTCAGAAGAAATGAAGCTGATAAAATCCTTTCTATATGAATCCCATGAGCTGCTTAAGAATAGCACTATAGCTAAAAAGATATGTGAGAAGAGACAGGAAATATTGACCTTGTGTATAACAGTAACTAAAGGTAAAGGAATTCCACTTTGAAAGGTTGTTAAGTCATGTCCAAGCATAGGGGGATATCCTCATCTCCATTACTAAGCCAAAGAGCCAGTATTGTCAGAGACTACTCTGTGATCATGTGACCAACATGACTGCACAGAACACTGTTTAAATTCCCACCAGAGTGTTACCTATTTGTCTACTTGCATTTGCATGCTTTTGAACTGCTAAGTTGGCAGAAGCTGGGACTAGTGATGGGAGCTCACCTCATCATGCAGCACCCAGGCCTTGAACTGACAATCTACCAAACTTGCAATCAACAAAGTTGGCGCTTTAACCACTTGAGCCACCGCATCCCTCAGATAACAGTAACTAGATACTATAAAAACATGGCTCCCCCTTACTTCTGATAAGCCTCCAACAAGGTGGAATAAGCAGGTGCAACCCAGTTCCTAATAAAGAATTGGTAAGTGAAGATGATCTTATTAATCTGGAGGAACCATTTGAATATATGTCATTCTTCAACTAGTAGAAGATTGGCAGTGATTTTTAAAAGAGTCCAAGGCAAATACAGAAAGATGGGAAAGATGTCAGCTACCCTTAAATTCTAATCTACATTGCCAAAACATGAAGGAAACCCCTCAAGATGTAACAGATGGAATGTGACAGGAATGGGATGCAAACTTGGATACAGGAGAAAATATAATTTATAGGTTTTTTGTGGGTTTTTCAGGCTATATGGCCATGTTCTAGAAGAGTTTATTCCTAACATTTTGCCAGCATCTGTGGCTAGCATCTTGAGAGAAAGTTGGCATGAATGAGAATTGTGTGTGTCTCTGTGTGTGTGTGTGTGTGTATAGTAATAGTATTATTAATGCCATCCATATGGATATTGAAGCCCCCCATAATCAAAGTGGAGACTTTATCTGCTAAAAAGATCTAATCCAAAATTCTCATTATCCAAATGAACAGAAAGGAAATTGGCCATTTCTCAAGAACAAAATATCAATTACTAATTGATAAAATAACAAAGATAAACTTACATATATCATGAATGGACTACCAAAAAAAAAAAAAAAAAAAGCATTAGATTCTTTGACACATGGATTTTTTAAAAAGTCTCAAAATTTAGGAATCAGCAATATGTCAGAAAATTGCTTTCAGTTCTACTTAAGTCATGTAATCCCATGTTACCCGAAAATGGAGAATTTAATAGGATTAATATTAGGCATACAATTTTTCAGGATGACCTCTTCTCACTCTTATTATTTGCCATTGAAATATACCACTTTCAGTAATATTAAAGAAAGTTAATCATAAATATGAAATATTCAAACAGGCAAGAAAAAAAACATTTATGCTAAATGAACAATAAAAAAACCATGAAAAGTCACCAGGAGAAATTGAGTCCTTATTAAATATAATAAAAATATGTTGTCAAGACAGCTCAATGGACTCCAGAATTAGTAAATATGCTACATTATCAATAAATTAGGGTAAAATTGCTGAATCAGAAGGAAAAAAGCTCCCTATCATTAAAAGCCTCAACCACAACAGAAACTAGAAATAGTTAAGAATATTACAGCATAATTTTATCTAACATAAAAAATGAAAGAAAAGCAGTAGCACTGTGTATACAAAAAAGAAAAAGTCCTAAAATCAAAACTTAATAGTAGAAATATACAGCCCACCCTCCTTATCCACAGATTTTTTTATCCATGGATTCAAGCATCCATTTTTTCAAAATATTCAAAATAAGTATAAATTCTAAATAGCAAATCTTGATTTTGCCATTTTATATATGGGACACCATTTAGCTATGCCACTGTATTTAATAGGGCTTGAGCATCCACAGATTTTATTATCCACGGGAGTCCTGGAACCAAACCCCAGCAGATAACAAGAAAAAAAAAGATATATATTGAGAGAGAACACATTCAACACTGAAGAAAGAGAAGATATGTGTCATGCCATGTGAAAAAGCTGGAGACTCAAAGGAGGAAACAGAAGAACCCAGCCAGGAGGATGGCCTGAATTCCTCAGTGCCAGTATCAGTGGAGACTGCTGCCAATGAGAACAGGCAGGAACCAGGCACCTGTGCAGCAGAGGTTCCTGCGAATTTGGGCACTGAGGAGAATGAGGAGGCAGATGTACCCATGCCTTTGTTTAGTGAGCAGAGATCTGAAAAAACATAAAGATTTTATGTGAAACACTGAGCTATCAGGGAACAGATGCACCAGTGAGAGCCAGAGATAAAAGCCTAGGAAGAATGCCAGAAATTTTTGTCAGAGGTTAACTGATTTCCCCGGCAAAAGCACTTTGTCCATGGGCTCTCATGTTGCCTGACTCCCTGGATTGGACCTTTGGACTCCAGACTCTTGGACTGTTTGACTACTCTGATCACTCGGATGCTTACTCTCAGACTGGCTAAGGACTTTGCTTTTGGAACTCTTTGTTTGCTCTAACTTCTTGTCATCTGATACTCAGGACTTGAATTGTTTCAGACATTGTGTTTTACTGCTTTTTTTCCTTTGCCATTGTCTCAGTTGTTTTGGTTGCTATCGGCTGTTGGCTGCTTTCCCAAACAATACGTATAAAAAGGGTCTCGAAACCATGCCTTATGAGGAGAGACTTAGGGAATTGGGTATGTTTAGCCTGGAGAAGAGAGAGTTAAGTAGTTATATGATAGCTTTGTTTTAGTATTTGAAGGGATGTCATATTGAGGATGGAGCAAGCTTTTTTTCTGTTGCTCCAGAGACTAGGAGATGGAACAATGGAAGCAAGCTAAAGGAAAGGAGATTCCACCTAAACATTAGGAGGAACTTCCTGAAAGTAAGAGCTGTTTGACAGTAGAATACACTCCCTCAGAGTGTGGTGAAGTCTCCTCCTTTCAAGGTTTTTAAACAGAGGCTGGATGGCCATCTGTCAGGGGTGCTTTGATTGTGAGTTCCTCCATGGCAGGGGGATGGCCCTTGTAGTCTGATCCAACTCTATGATTCTATGAAAAGAAAATCATCAAAAGTCATCTTGAAACATGGCATAATAAACCACAACATGATCAGCACATTAAAAGCATAGAAGGAAAAGATGAAAAGAAAAACATCTGCAAATGATGACAGATTCAGACAGGGGAAAAAAATTAAAAGAAAAAAAGAAAAAGAAAAAAGAAGAGAAAATCAAGCACATACATTAGCAGCACAAGAACAGGTTCTTCAAACAAATTGCATCAAGGCAAATACTGAAAAAAAGAACTATGGAGGATAAATGGCAAATATGCAAAGAAAAATATAAAACTGTTGAGCACTTGATTAGTTCATAATGCAAGATTACACACATTGGACATAAGAAATGCCACAATAGTGACTGCATTGGAACTGATGAAAAAAAAACATACAAAAAACCCTCCAAAGGACTGGTGGGAATATATGCCTGAAAAGGTTACCAAAGGGGTATTGCAGACTAGCATCTTAGAGCTGTCTCTGGCCACTCCATCACCAATCTGACCTCAATTGACACAGGACTGCAGCAACTAGATGCCGCAGTTCCAAAGCCAGCCACTGGCAAACAGCAGCTTTTTGCCGCTCATTTTTTGGTCAGCTTTTCCCAGCCACATGGGCTCTCCATGTGGCTTCTGGCCACTCTAGGGGTGTGCATCATCTGTACATTCTGTTCCCAAAGCAGTGGAAAGCTGTAATTTCCTGATCATCTGTTTGGGGCCTAAGCCTCCTATGAGAGTTGAAAATTCAAATTGACAAACATAACATAATATGCCAAACATAAAAGTGGTTTAGAAAAAAGAAAGCTTAGAGTATAAATATGCCAATTCCACATCTCCAAATGGAGCAATGAAATATCTGAATGAAATTGCCCCAGATAAGACTACAATAACATTATATCCAAAAGTGAAAGTGCTTGGATTTCTTACTATGCTGCAGATCAAAGATAAAAGGGATCATGAACAAAGTGGTCCAAGGCAGAGTTACCTGTTTTCCAAAACCTTGAGTTGGATATAAATGGAATGATGCAATACATCTGATGAAATATGGATTTTCCTTGAAAGTAAATTCAATATGGGAACCATTTTACAAATGAGAAAAAAAAATTATCAAAATTTATTGTGGCCTGACATCTAAAATTGTTCAAATTATCTGGATACACAGTCTGTTTCCATTGGTGTTGCACAAGTATCTGTCCATCCCTCTCTGCTAGGTACAGCCACAACATCACTTACCAGACTGGACACTGCAGCTGATTTAGAGGAAAAGGAATGAGGAAAAAAAGCAAATATTTATATATACTGCAAACATTTCCACTGCACTTCCCATTACAACATTTCCTTTTTGAAGCATTGTGGCGTGCTGTTATCAAGACTGAAAGATAAAAGGCACAGTGCCACAGTAGCATACACAAAAAAAAGTTTAGACAGATAATTATCATCAGTTCTGATTTACAGGTCAATAGTTCAAATGCTGCAGGACATTTACCAAATCAGTTAGACGGGATAATAGTGGAAATAGATGGCTCTCTTGTATTTTTAATTCCCATCGGCTAATTTGTAATTTGACTGAGCTAGACAGCTTCAACCTTTCAAGTCCCATTAAAGTCAATAGGATCCATCAGATGAGCACTCTCTACAGTGCCTTCAAAAGGAGCATAAATTGCATAAAGAAAGCACTGAAATGTGATCGCTTTTGTGTTCAGCTCAGATTATGGGGAGAAGGATGGGGCAAAGGGGCTCATTTAAGAGAACTGTTTTTGAAGGTGTACCTAACCATTGAAATAAAAAAAAAGGTCCAGAAAGACAGGTGGGCATTCATCACCCATCAGCAGCAAGGCTTTGGCAGAAGAACATAGAAAGAAAGAGGATGGATGGCAACAGAAAAAAGAACAGGCATTTCATTCATTTGGGGGTAAGCTGAAAATATAGGCATATTTTTAAGTCTTTTAAACAAAATTCAAGTAACCCGAGTCTCTAGTTTTCAAAGTAGCTCATGTTTTTAATGGTTCTCCTTATTCTATTCTTCCTTCTCCTCTCCATTTTTCTCTTTCCCTCCTTTGTTGCTGGTTCTTTTGTTCCTTCTTAGCTGCACAACACTTCCCCCAAAATGCAGTTCTTCTTCTCCATCCCATTATCCAGACTGTACAGGAGGAAATCTTACTAATATTATGAAAAGCAAATGGATAATAGCCCTGGTCATCACAGGCAAAAATGCAGCACTATTCCACCTCATTACTTCATATTTATTTTGTTTGGTATTTGATGAGGCTGGAAGTGAAAGGTTGTCCCATTAAATTTTACTTTTGATTATTTTATTCAGGCTAGTTGGTGTACCAAAATAACTTGGTACAGGTAGTGTGTTGTTTCCAAATTCTGGTGCTTAATGTGGCAGAAGAAATGGGAACACACCCCTTGCTCCAAAACTGAAAGCTTCAGAATCCTATGAATACAGTCCTCTTTGGGCATTAATATTTTAAAACATGTGCAGCAGTTAAGGACATGTTCCCTAGCACCAGCCTCTCCATGTGTTTCTCTTCCTCATGCTTTAAAATGTGAATACTTAGTAAAGATATACTGAAGGTCCTGTTCCTGTACTGCAGTTGTGGTGCAATGTTTTGTGCCCCAGAAATTTTCACTTTGTCCCCATTGATGAGTCTCAGTGCTCTCTATGAGTTGGAGGCTAAAGGTGTGTAGCAGGGCATCTTTTTCTCAAATATGTGAAGGATTCTAAACAGGGATTATGAATCATCCCATGCCTGAATCTGCACTGCAGACATAATGCAGTTTGACACCACTTTAACTGCCATGGCTCCATCCTATGGAGTTCTGGAATATGCAGTTTTGTGAGTTCTTTAGCCTTCTTTGCTAAAGAGCTCTGGTGCCACAACAAACTACAAACCCAGGATTCCATAGGAGGGAGCCATGACCGTGGTGTCAGACTCCATTATTTCTATGGTACAGATTCAACATATATCAATGCTCTGTCAGAGTCATGAATATTCCATCATAAAAATGTTTTCACCACTCTGCAGTCTTTCTTTAAACACACAGATACAACTGAATGGCAGCACCAGTAATCCTAAATTGTTTTCATCCTGAATATGAAAAATGTTGAATTTAAGCAAAGGCTTATCAAAAGTGAACTGTCATCAAAATGAAATGAAATGCTCTCTTTTTTAAGCTTTCTAACCAATTGTATCTGTTTTATGTCTTAGTACATCAGGTTTGGGCAAAGAACCTGACTCCAGGTATTTTCTATTTTTTAATTTCTGTAGCTAATAGAGTGTTTTATAGTAAGTAAAAAATGTATCATAAATGCATCCCAGCAGATGCTAGCAGGTTGTTTGGATCCAGATATCCTGAGTGGGTTCCAGAACCTTAAGCGGTTCAGAGAAGAGAAAACTCTGTAACATGTAGCTTACCTACCCATATTATTTTTGAGCTGACTGTCTCTGTCTTCAAGCATCCAGAGTTAAATTTGTGTATGCCAGGAATATGTGCTCATGTTTAATAAATCTGAGCATTCAAAGACCAGCTTTATAGCTCTCTCAGTGGCAAGTCTCCATATTTGCATTCACTTTGCTTGGCAGCTCATCAGAGTCTGAGTACAGCAAAACTGTCAGAGCAAGATATAAAGCATATTTATTTTGTTTAGCATTTTATGGGACTATAAGGGAAAGGTTGTCCCATTAAAATTTACTTTTGATTATTTTCTTCAGGCTAGTTGGGGTTTAATTTCTGAATCTGACCTATCCAGTTTGTAGTTGATAGGGGGGGAAAGCCCACAGAGCAGCATGAAAAACAGCTTATTAACATTTGCATTTGAAAGGTTTTAATTATTGCACTGGCATTTTTTGATTCTAAGAACAGAAATATGTAAATAGGTACAGCATGTTCACCTGAAAATTCAGAATTCTTAAAAATGCAATGTATATTTTTGATTTTTTTAAAAAAATAAAGTTCCACAGCAGGCTTAATGTTGAGCATTAAGAAATTAAAAATAATGACTACAGAAAACTTACATAAATTCAATTTCGATGATGAAGAAATATAGTAAAAGAGTTCCCCTACCTTGGATCAACCATTGATTAGAGCTGAGATTGCATTAAAAATAAAGAGAAGATTCGGACTTGGAAAGGCAGGTATGAAGGAACTAGACAAGTTTGTAAAGTGCAAAGACATAAAACCAAATAGTAAAGTTAGGATAGTCCAAGCCATTGAATTGGACAGTGAAAAAGGATGACAGAAGGAGAATCAATTCATTTGAGATGTGGTGCTGGGGAAGAGTGCTGAATATACGATGGACAGCCAAAAAGACAAACAAGGCAGTCTTAGGCCCGTTACAGACGGGCATAAAGTACGGACTGGGTCCGTACAAAATGGCAGCGCCCGTTCCACATGGGGGCTGCCATCTATACATAGTGGACGCACTGCGTCCGCATGTCGCACGGTACATATGATGCTGTGAGTGCGCCATTGGTGCCTCACGGCATCATATGTGCGGTGTGGAAAGAAACACCATTTTGGGGCTTTGTTTTGCTCCGTGAGTGAGCTGCGCGGTTTGGCTGCTGCGGCTCCCTCACAGAGCAACCGGCAGCGGCGCTAGTCTGCCCGTTTTGGGCAGTCTGTAATGCACCTTAGAATAGATCAAGCCTGAACTCTCCCTAGAAGCCAAGATGACCAAATTGAGACTGTGATACTTCAGACATATCATGAGAAAGAATGACTCATTAGAAAAGTCAATAATGCTAGGAAAGATGGGTGGTGGTAGAAAGAGAGAAAGGCCACATACTAGATGGATAGACTCAGTCAAAGAAAACACAGCCCTGGACTTGTAGGACTTGAGCAGAGTAGCTGAAGGCAAGGAGTTTGGAAAGTGTCTAACTCACAGAGTCACCATGAGTTGAAGTTGACTCGAGGGAGTTAACAACAAGAACAAGAATGTCAAAAGATGAAGAAAAGAAGGAGGACATTCGGGCTGGTTGGAAGTGGTGGAAACACCTACACCAAGATCTAATGACTGGCTTCTCCCATCAGTACAAGGACCCAATTGGATCCCGCCAAACTAACTTTAAAAAGAAAGAAGCAAATGTACAATCTCCCATTTTCCATTCAAGAGAAAAGACAAGAAAATAAGATCATTTTGAAAATACCTTTCTTTTTAAAGACTCTATCAGATCTAAACTCTATCAGATATAATGTCTTTTGTTTTCTGGCTCCTAAAATGCAGTGCCCATTGTTGTATGTAGCAGAATAATAAATAAATAAATAAATAAATAAATAAATAAATAAAACAATCAAGATGGATATTCCAGGACTAACATTCCATGTACGTTCAAGCTGTGGCAATGAATTCCTGTTTGTTTTGCTTCAGAAGTGTAAAGTCAGAAGCTGCAGAGAAAATGTGGATTCATTACCACAGTGAGTGGGAAATTATCTTCTTAAAGAATCTAATTGGGTCTTCGCCATGGAATGCTTTTGAATGCTTCAGCAACAAACAGCCAAGCAAAAGAAATATAATAACAAAAAAAACACATTTATAGCTTATAGCTTTAGTTAAGTATATTTTTCATCCACAACTGAAGGAAGAAAGGGAAAAAATGGCACATGCTGTAAACCTTGTATTGCTGTGTACGGTTTCCATAGCTCATGCCCTGGCCCTAAGCCTCCAATTTTCATGAGTCATCTCTAGAGAAGTGAGAAGGTTAAAAATTCTGTCTAGTATTTTTTTTTTTCGTGTTTTTGGGGGGGGGGGGGGGGGCAGGTTGACTCCAGACAAAAAGAAATGGCTAGGTGTAAATTTTCAGCACAGATATTAGACTAGCAGCATGCTCTATAATTTGAAAGGGTTAACTGATTTGTTGCTGCAACTGACATATAACTCTTTAGGTGTCTATGCATTTATTTAATTAACCTTCCCAATCCAGTTTTGTGGAACCAGGGCTTACCCTCCATTCTGCACTACATCCCCATTCTGGCTAGAAGCAAGTGGGTTAGAATAAATCATTTTTATCCCATCTTCCTAAATAGATGAGACAAAATAAGCTCCTCATTTCACCTTGATAACAGCTCAGCTCAGCTGAGGCAGAAAACATAACTTTCTAACAAAGCATAGCTTTGTAGGTATTAGACTTTGTCCATTGGATGTACATGACAGTGATATTCCCTCATTGCTGGAAAACAGGTTGTGATCATGACACCTGTTGTTGATGCTGAATGTGGATGTCATGATAGATTCTCATCTCAGCATATCTTCAGTGTCATCTTGCATGAGACTGATCTAATGATCTCTCATAGTTTTCTACCCTTCTGCTTATTTACTTACATATAATGTGAAGAAAACACAAGCAGAGTTAGCAGCTTTATTCTCTTTTCAGGTAGTGTTGATAGTGGGCAAACTGAAAGTTGCACGTTTTACAAAGTAAACAAAAAATAAATCAGTGTTCTTTACAGCAAATGATATATAATGGTTGCATTGATATGCACAAGCCACTGCAACAACTAGGAAACTAATTTATGCATAGACTAATAAATTAGAATATAGAGCAGAGTAATAGAATTCGAGGGTTCACATTGATGCACAACCCACACTGACAACTCACATTTATATCTTGTTGGATATAAACAAAGAGTAAATTGTGTGTGTGCACTTTGTATTTTAAAGTAAAGAAAAGTGAAGAACAAAGCTTCTTAAGCTCCTGGAAGCTGGAATTCTCTTCCCTCTAGTCAAGTAAAACTGACATAATTATCTCATGTTCAGTTTGCTTTTAAGAAAGTGAAGAATATACCTTGAAGGCCAAATAATAATAATAACAACAACAACAACAACATCAACAATCTCATTTTAAAAAAAATTAAATGATATTTCCTGATTGGAAGGGGAAAGTTCAGAGTACTGGCTCATACATTGATGTGAAAAGTGCTGCCTTTGAATAATTTTGGGACATGTCTCCATCACTCTTTATCACCAGTGAATGAATGAATGTATCTGTTCGATAAATCTTTGCTTTCTGATTTTTCTTCCAGCTTGTTTAAAATATGGGAGAAATATTTGGTATATTTTTGATTTTGGCTTTTTTTATCATCATCATCATCATCATCATCAAATTTTATTCTGAAATTGTGTCCTATTTGGCTGGCTTCAATTTTCATAAGGCTGTCACTCATATCAAGTACTAGTTGAAACTATGGAGGTTTTCACATTGACAAATAACCAAACTGCTCCCTAATGAGATGCAGTCAAGCTGCAGGATGCAGGTGGAAATTATCACACAGGTGGCTACATCCCAGCTGCATCCTAGGTCCCAGCCACATTTTTGAAGCCGACAGCTTTCCATCTTTGAAAAGCAGCCTCTGAAGTATGGCTGGGACCCAGGATGCAGCCGTCCAGCAGTAGCAGTGGCAAATTATGTGCAATAGTACCCACCTGCATCCTGCAACCCGGCTGCATCCCATTAGGCAGCAGAGGGGTAATTTGTCAGTGCAATAATCTCATATGAGTTTGTGATACTAACACACTTTAATAAAGACATGTAAATAATTTGGGAGAGCTAGTACGAATAGAATATAATATTTATTATTAAGGCGCAAGAGAGCTAGAATGGCATATTGGTTTGAGCATTGGTCTATGACTCTGTAGAGTCCTTGCTTGGCCATGGTAACCACTGGGTTATCTTGAACAAATCACAAACACGCAGCCCCACAAAACTGCATGACATTTGGGTTGACACAAGTTAGAAATAACTTGAAGGCACACAAAAACAACAAATGAGTCACTCTCTCATACATGTACACCAAGTATCACACATTGTGTTGTGGCACAGTGTATTAACTTAACCTGAAAAATACATTGCTGTTTCTGCTGCTTCCTTGGACCTCTGGCTCCATCAGTGGACTGGGCTCTTGTAGGTCTGAGGCCCTGACTCCTCAGGCACTGCTTGTCATCCAGCCCAGCTGCCTTGCCTGGCTGAGATATAAAACCAGGACTTCTGCAGGGGGCCCACCATACAACACCCAGAAGAGAGCCAGAGGCCACAGTGACTGTTAAGAGGCAACAGGGAGGAAGAGGGTGTTGTTTCTGCTGCTGCCTTGGATCTCTGTGGAATGGGCTTTTGCAGGAACCCTGACTCAACCTGCTTGCACTGAGTATAGAAGGTAAAGGCTTGTCCTTCTGGCAGAGACAAAGCCTTGTTACCTACACTGAGCATTCCTGCTTTTATTGTCCATCTGTCTGTTTGTGCTACTGTTTTTAATAGCCTCTGTCCTATTGGCTAAATATAGGAAAGATGTGTTTTCCAGAGGAGGGAGGGGATACACAGGTTCAGGAAGCAGCCATTTGAGGCAGAGAGAGATATGGTGGGAGGAGATTAAAATATCATGGAAGAGGGGAGCACAAAAGGGTGCTTGTTGCCCCCAAACTGTCTCCCAGCCTTGGTATGGATAGTCTTGGTGACAGCCCCCCCCCCCCCCCCGGTTAAAAAAGCTGCTACTGAATGGCAAAACAGCTGCAGTCTAGGAACTGATGATGGAGGAACAGGCTGACCTGCCTGTATTACAGAGACCTGGCTGGATGAGGCGGGGGGCGGGGGGGTAATTGTTCTCAGCTTTTCCCACCAGGCTTCTCTGTGCAGCAACAGGTAAGAGCTGGGGGGTGGGGAGGTGGTGTTGCAGTGGTCTATCATGAATCTATCCCTGTGACCTCACACAGTCTACAGGTTTTGAGTGTATATACCAGGGGTAGGCAACCTGCGGCCCGCGGGCCGGATGCGGCCCGGCGAGGCCTTGAGACCGGCCCCAGCCCGGTCCTGCTGCCAATTGACGCCGGGGCCTTTGGCCTCTCGCGCGCAGGGGCAATTGTCTATAGACGACTCAGAAACATGCATTTATATTAACATTTTTTAAAAAATCAGCAAATTTTTTCGCATGTCCTCCACTTTTTTAAAAATAGTGTCCACTATTTGAAAATTTTGTCCTACATTTGTCCTGGTTTATTTATTTATTTAAAATTTTTAAAAATTATTTAACGATTTATTTTTTGGCTTCGGCCCCCCAGTTGTCTGAGGGACAGCAACCCGGCCCCTGGCTCAAAAAGGTTGCCTACCCCTGGTATATACCTAAAGGTGAGTAGCTGGGACAGAATAGGGGTTCTGTTGGTGTACTGCCCACCCAGATGATCAACAATCTCCCTACCTGAGCTAGCTAGCATGCTCTCAGGGTAGGTGTTGGAGTCTCCTTGTCTAGTAGTGCTGGGGGATGTCAACATCCATGCTGAGCTGGGTCACTCCAGATCCTGTTGTCCTCATATCCAGCACACTGGGGTTCAACTCTGAAGTAAACAGTTCCCCCACTTAAACTGGATTAATTTAATGGCTTAAGGAAGTGGATTCACTGACTGCATCATGAAGATTCATCATATCATATATGGGGTGCCTGGGTATTTTGGCCAAAGTAGACAAGCCCTTAGAAAGGGCACAGGTAAGACCATAGGGCCATTGCTGTGGCATTTTCTGCTATATGCCCATTAATTATGAAACTGTTAACCAAGCACTTCCTGTCTTACTATAAATGCAAAAGACACTGTCAGATGTTGTAAAGTTTAATGAGTAAGACATGACGCCTGCTGCCCCTCGCTATGTGTGGTCATTAGGCATATGAAAGTTGATCTTTTTTAAAAAATGTTTCCTGTGTCATAAATTGATGAACTTTTGCTTAAAAACAAATAAAAAAGTGTTAATTCCCCTAAGTTTTTTTTTAAAAGGTCACCCCAAATCAAAAATTCATATTACAGTATTAGTATATACGAGGTCATTTTACGTGCATTATTAAATTTGAAAATGGCTCAGTTTTTCTGTGTGCACAAACCTTGAAGGTTTGTTTTAACAGGTAATGCCAAACAATGCAGTTTGAATCATGCAGGAACAGTTTCACCACCTGGTATTGTCTCTATTTAGCATACTTTAAATTCCACAGAAATCAGCTGGCTTCAGTTTTTATAAGGCTCTAACTCATGTCATACAGCAGCTGAAACTATCACAAAATGAGCTGTTACTCATTGAACAGTCAATTTGTTTCTTTTGGAAAGCAAAGTAATTTGCAAAAATTATCACTTGGCAAGAGTGAGCATCAGACCATAGTATCCCATTATATTTTGATCATATTTGTTTCCATCACCTGTCCTGCCACCACAATTTGTAAAGGCTTGAAGTCTTTCCATTGTACTGATAAATAAAAATGTTTGCCATTTGTCAACCAAATAGTTAGTTTTTCAAGAGGCAAAAGCAGAATGATTCTGTGATGCCTTTATTGAAGAAGTGATAGTCCCAGATTTAGGACTGGTCCTAACCTTACCATTGGGTGGAATGAGATGGATACTTCAAGTGGCAGATGCTAGGCAATGTAGATAGGGGAGAAATGGCAACATGTTGTAAACTAAGGCTCGATACACACTGCCAGGATGATGTGTGGGTGTCTGAGCGCCCACATGTCTTTTAGCAAAAGTGGCATTGTAAGGGCTGCATTATAACCCTTATGGCACCACAAAGAAGCCACTCTAGGTGGCTTCTTTTTGGCTGCGCGACTGTGCCACACAGTTTGTTTGCTGCAGCAATGCAGCGCAGACAAAAAGACCGGCATTTCCCTGTCGGTCTTACTGCGCCTAAGCTAGCCTTTCTGAGGTTGTTTTGGAGGACATTCTTCTCTTGCTACAAATATAAAAGGTAAAGGTTTCCCCTTTGACGAAGTTGTCAAGATGTGTCCAACTGTAGGGGACAATGCTCATCTCTGTTACTAAGCAGCCAGTGTTTTCAAAGACAACTCAATGGTCATGTGGCCAGCATGCTTTTCCTACTACTTGTCTTGAAAGCAGAATCATTTCATACAGTGCAAAGTGTGTCGATCTAACTACCAGTATCTGCAATGCCTCCCAACTCCAATGCATTATGTAAAACTAAAGTGGTAGCTGTCTCTTAGCAATCCAAAAATATCTCAGTCTTAATTCTTTTGAATTTCCCCAAATACTACCTCCTTTTTCTTAGAATCATAGAATCGTAGAATTGGAAGAGGCCACAAGGACCATCCAATCCAACACCCTGCCATGCAGGAAATCACTATCAAAGCATCCCTGACAGATGGCCATCAAGCCTCAGTTTGAAGACCTCCAAGGAAGGAGACTCCACTACACTCCGAGAGAGTTTGTTCCACTGTTGAACAGCCCTTACTGTCAGGAAGTTCCTCCTAATGTTGAGCTAGAACCTCTTTTCCTGTAATTTGCATCCATTGTTCTGTATCCTGTTCTCTGGAGCAGCAGAAAACAAGCTTGCTCCCTCCTCAATATGACATCCCTTCAAATATTTAAACAGGGCTGTCATATCACCTTTTAACCTTCTCTTCTCCAGGCTAAACATCCTCAGCTCCCTAAGTCGTTCCTCATAGGGCATGGTTTCCAGACTTTTCACCATTTTCCTGTCCTTGTTTTATATCAGATTGTAAGATTTTCTATTTTCATTCAGCACTAAAATTGGTGCAGATTGATTTCTTAGCTGGTACATACATTTGTTGTTGGGAATATGAAAGACAACAGTGGAGCTTTCAAAAAGAGTAATCAATTGTCAGATAGAAGCTGGACAGCAACTGGTCCCATAGCCACCCGCTAATGAACAAGTTCTAGCAGAGAAAGAATCAAGCTGAAGATTGTGGTTTTTGTTTTCTTTTTTGATAAAACATATGTTACCTTTTACATGCAATTAACAACAATAACAATATTAACAATAATAATCCTCCTCATCATCATTATTTTATTGATTTCTATGCTGCTTTTTTCTAATTCAGGACTCAAAGTGTCCTACAACAAATTAGAAAAGTATACATCATTAAAAATCTAGAAGCTAAAAAGTAAGAACAAGATTAAACAATTAAAAAAAACTAAATTAAACCATATATCACTAAACATATATACACACACACCAGCACAAGAATTAACAAGATCATGGTATCTCCCCTGCCAGGTAAGTATCTTTGCAGCTTGGGACTTATTCTATGCAAAAATCACAGAAGAGTTTTTCTGCAAAAAAATAAATAAAAGTGAAATAAAAGTGAAAAAAAGATTAAGCTCTGTGTAGAAAGTTGTGGCTTCTGTGCATAAAAGTGTGCATTTTGTGCAGAATAATTCCTGATCTGTGAATAGTCTTCAAAACTGTGCAGATACTGAAGAGTTTCATATCTGGAAAAATGTTTAAATTGTTTGCTGCTTTCACTGGAGTACAAATTTAGTAAATAATCATATCCCTATAGACCATACAGCCCTCCACACATACAGAAAGAGGAATGTTTGAGCAAGGTTCTTTCTGATATTTGGTTTTATTGGTAAATCCAGTGATTTACCAATAAAGAAAAGAACAAAATGTACACACATTGGATGAAATTCATTAGATATTCTCATGTAAGAAGAACTAATGTTCTAAACTGATACAAAGAAAAAGGAAGTAGAAAGAAGCAAATGCCTCACATTTACTTTGCCCTAAAATAAATTTGGCACAGACCTTTTCATTTTAACTGAGATCAATCAATTGGCCTTAATGGTAGCTGATGATTCTTTAACATTTCTCATCAGAAACAAATTGAAGTAAACCATTTAAACCACAGCAAAGGGTCCTCCCAGATGCTTGATGAGCAATTAAGACCCAAGTATCAGCTGTCCATCATCACCAGACAGCTGTGTACGATTATACTTTAAAAACAATCTGAAAGTGAAATCACATTGCAGGGCAAACACATTATGCAGTCATTAAGACACTTGTCTTACATAAACATAATAAGGAAGCTGGTATTAGCATATTTACAAGGTATTATAACTCTTCTTACTGTCAGATAGTCCTCAGAAGAATCAAGTAGGTAGCAAAAAATGTATAGATTCACTAATCATACAATGGTATCAGCAAAATGTGGGTAAATATATCCCCATTTTATTGATACCCTCTTTTTAAAAATCAAGCAAACATTTAAAGAATTCTGAATGATTTTCCAAATTTCTTGATTGAGTCTTTTAACTTGGTCTATGGTCTTCCTTTCTTTCTACTGCCGTCTACTTTTCCTAGCATTATTATCTTTTCCAATGAGTCATGCCTTCTCGTGATGTGGCCAAAGTACAAAAGCCTCAGTTTGATTATCTTGGCCTCCAAGGAGAGGTCAGACCTACTTGCTAATCTTTTTGTCCATCCATGGTATCTTTAGCACTATTCCCCAGCACCGCATCTCAAATGAGTTAATTTTCTTCTTACCCATTTTCTTCACTATCCAACTCTCACATCCATATATGGTGAATACAATGGCATGAATACAATGGCTTGGACAATTCTATCTTTAGTGCTCTGTTGTATATCTTTGGACTTTTGGATCTTATCCAGGTCTTTCCAGATGCCTAGTCTAGTGAAGACTACTGGTTGAATCTTTGAACTTTAGAATCTTATCCAGCTCTTTCATAGCAGAAATGTTATTGATGGATCTGCAAAGCAATTTAGTGTGCACTGTGTTGTCTTTTAGCTGACCATCTGAAACACATTTTAATATGGGATAATAAAAAAAGCTATTTCTAATTGCAAGAAACTAAATAGAAATAATGGTGGAAAAGGTTCCAGATTCATAGTATTCAGATGTCTTTTAAAGAAAAGAGCACTAAATCATAAGCAGTGTTTTATGTGCAACTGGAAATATTTGGATACTGCTGAGAGTTGCTCTTAATTTAATATCAATAAAATACAGTACTTGTGACAGTGTAAAGCTTCTGAAATCCCCAAGTGTCTTTCTCTTGAATGTATTAAATCCTCATTAAACTACTTCAGTTCAGCAGCACAGAAAGTCCCTTTAAAGAGGATGCAAATGAAATGGCAGATGTAATTGCTATGGTGATGTGAAGGGGGCTTATGGCAAATTGGGAACAAGACAGACCCATGCTTTAAACTAAGTACAGGAGAGAGCTGACAAACTGTCTTATGAGGATCATCTGCTAGAGGCCAGAACATAGTCTTTTAGGTAGGGCTTATGGAGACTTTTTTTCCCCAAAATTGTTAATTAATGTAATTTACCTAACTTGCCAAAATTGTAGAGGCATGCCCTTTCTTTTATTCAGGCAGAGTTCATTGGATTGCATCCTAGTGTTGCGCACAGCCTGAAGATGGTAAATAAAATAACATAGAACACACACGAAAGTAGAGCATGGAAATAATGTGGTAAAAGAAAGGTGTTACCTGTAATGTGATAATTTTGGAGTTAATGACACCATATTTATGTAGTATGATTACTTTCTTGGTGTGAGAGTCACTGAACTGTTGGGGGAATAATTTGGGGAAACAGGACAATTTCTGTATCCTTAATGTATCTTTTATACATTACTCTTGAAATAATGAGCAATGAGTAGCTGAAAATTACTTTTAAGAGCTAACATGAAGCAAGAAAAAAATTCCTTTAAAACCATATAATATATTAAGCTCTGCATTAAACCACCTGCTCCAAAGAAAATCTCTGTATGTTCTTAATTACAACAACTAGACTACAGCATAAATAGCTGTTTCATGGCCAGTCTTTCTTCCAGGTGTCAATGAATGTGTCCTGACTATGAAAGGCATGGGCTTGGAAGGAATATTCCATAGTAGGCCAGATGATCCAGCGATGGTTCCAAGCTTTGTTGTTATGTGCCTTCAAGTCATTTCTAACTTATGGTGACACCAAGATAAACCTATCATGGGGATTTCTTGGCATGATTTAATCAGAAAAGGTATTTCTTTGCCTCTCTGAAGCCGAGTGTGACTTACCCAAGGTCTCCCAATGTACTTCTGTGGCTGAGCAGAGATTCTGACCCTGATCTTCTGAATCGCAGTCCAATGCTCAAACCTCTACATCACACTTCCTAATCTTTACATCCATCCATTCTTGTTCTGTAAGACGAATGAGTGAGCTCTGACTTAAACCCAGAGCTGAAGAACCGAAGAACCAAGGAATTGTGCTTTAAACATAAGCTAAAGGAACAAACAAGATGGTTCCGCGCAAAGCACTGATGTGACTAAGGTATTTGGCAACCGAGGCGAGGAAAGTCTGAAACTTGGAAGCTGAAGCGGGGTGCCGTCCAGGTGTGACGAACCATGACCGGGAAGAACCTTATCTCCTGAGTCGCCATGATGAGGAACTGACAGGACAATGGAGAACTTTGAACAGAACGAGTTGCTTTGAACACGGACTGATCTGAACAACCTGTCTGTCCTCCCAGAAGAGGAAGTTGAGTAATGGGCTGCAATATTGCAAGATCCCAGCAGCCAAGAGCCAGAGAGAAGGAAAAGTATAAAGATCCTGGACTTTCATCTCCATTTTGTTGGCATCTACTGCGGCAACGGTGTCATCCCCAGCCTTCGAGAACAACTGATCAATGTTCGGCGGAAGGAAAGTGTGTGTGAGTATTGTTATGAATGTGTGAGTGAAAAAGCTCTTGATAATCAATGGTTGTGTTACTTGTGTGATTCAATAAATGTTACATGCATGGTGTTTAAAACCAAATTTGGTGTCTCAATGTCTTTCTCAACCTTGCTGTGAATAGGTCCACGGAGGGAGAGGTTCTGTTATGCCCACCTTCATGGTCAGTTTTTCAAAAGTGTGTGTGTGTGTGTGTGTGTGTGTGTGTGCATGTGCAAAACTACCAGAAGCCCTTGCTCTACCAACACACTTCAAACAGGAAGGGAAAGCAAAAGCAAAATTCTCCCACACAAATATTTCCTTTTTCTCTTATGACTTTCAGAATGTAGACAGAAACACTAATTTTTACACAATTATTCATAAATTAAAGCTTATAGCTATGATTACTTCTGAAGTTTACCTCCTGTTTACCTCTGAAATCAACAGAAGGTAAACTTCAGAAGTAATTATAGTTGCAGACTTTAACTGCATGAAAATTAATATGTTAATTAACTGATAATCCCATTTTAGCTGAGGGCCTTCATTGTCTGGAGATCTGCAAAAATCAAATTCAAGTAGAATTTCTGATCCTTCTGTCTTATTATTTTCCTATTGAGAAGAGGGGCTGAGTTGTGGGGGGAAGGGGAGAAGCTCCATAGAGGGGAAACCTCAGAACATAATTCTTGTTCTTTCTTTAGAGAGAAGGTATGAACCATAAAATGCAATGGATAATGGAGTGCACCAGGGAATTCCTGAGAAAAATTAGCATGTGCTTTATTGACTATAGCAAAGTCGTTGATTGCATAGATCATGAAAAGCTATGGAGTTTTCTTAAAGAAATGGGGGTGCCACTACATTTGATAGTACTGATGAGGACTCTTGGGACAAGACACAACTTTTAGAACAGAATACGGAGAAACAGAATGGTTTCCAATTTGCAAAGGTGTCAGGCAAGGTTGCATCCTATCACCCTATCTGTTCAATCTGTATGCAGAAAATATCATATGAAGAGCAGGTCTAGACTTGGAAGATATAAGAGTGAAGACTAGAGGAACATCAACAATCTAAGGTATGTCAGCGACATCATACTATTAGCAGAAAACAAGTGGGACAACAAGCATAAAACAACAAGTTTCAAGTGGGAATGATGGTCATATACCCTAATCTGCGATTCAGTGCAAATTGTAGTGGGAATGAGCTCCTAGACTTACTAAGGAAAATCAAGGAAGAAAGTACAAAGGCAGGCTTATTGTTGGACATTAAGATATCAAAAATAATGACCATGGAGGATTTAAAGTCAACCTTAATAACGAGGAAGTCAAAATAGATTTCTCATAACTTGGGACCCATCATTGATCAGAATGGAGTCTGTAGTCAAGAGGAAGCCTGTATTCCCAGAAGAAGACTAAGGGGCTGTATAAACAACCCTGCAAGGGTGGCCTCCAGCCCCTATTTATAGAAACCACCTGAATCAATTGACAATGGAGATTATCATACACAAAATCCATGCTGGGTTACATGCTGGTTGTAACTGTCAGTGACAGATCTTATCACATCTCTGTACTCAGGCAGTAGGCAGCCTGTATCCAACCCAGGCTTCTCTGGCACACTTTCAAGAATGGGATTTGTATCAGGAAGGCATTATTCCTGCACTGGTTCCCATCTTCTCATCAAAAAAGTTCTGCCAGAATTTAATCCTTTCCTGATTATTTGCCGCCACCTCAACCCGACCATCACAAAGCCTCTACCAGATTTTGAGTCCCTTTGCCACCAGACTAACTCAGAAGGGAAAGCAGGAGTGGAGCACAGAAATGTATTAGAGGAAAAGGGATTTAAATTTTGACAGAGGCTTCCTTGTGTGAAGGTGAGAGACATAGTGTGGCAGGAGTATAGAATCTGGCAGACACGTCCTCGTGAGAAAGTGAGAAGATGAGAAATAGTGAGGCAGGAGTGTAAATTCAGGAAGAGACTTACCTGTGGGAAAATGACCAAAGGAGACTGGCAATTTAAATTCTGGGAGATGCTTCCTTGTGAGAGGGTGAGAAATGGAGGGATGCAGCGGGTTAAATTTTGGCAGTGGCTTTGTGATGTGAATGTGAGAAATAGAATGAGTTAGAGGTTTAAATTCTGACTGTTGTTTGTGGTGGGATTGACTACCATGGGGGGGGGGAGCATTAACTTGCCTAGGCTCTTGTTGCACCAGCCTCCACTAGTGTACAGGAACAGTTTCTGAGCATGGTCATCATTAAAAAAAATGAAGTTTCTACATTTCAATCTGCAGTTTTCTAAATCTGCAGATATTGAACCTATGGATACCAAGGGCCCACTGTATTTTGTATCATGGAAAATAAATTTTCAGCAGATCAGTTGCATATTAAAAACCTGGGCAAGAAAACTTCAAATTCTGTTCAATAACAGAATGAAATTCAGGATCTGTCCATCTTCTTTTTTCTCCTAAGTGCTAATAACCATTAGCTCTGATGAAGCAAAAAAGCAACTCCATGCAATTCAACCAGCAGACAGAAACTGATAATTTACTTTTTTTCCCTTCTAACTAGAGATGTACAAATATCTCTTTTCCTCATGAGAAATCATGACCTACAAGGGTTTTTAAAACATATTCTGAAATACTTAGAGCAAGACTTTCTGAATTTTCTTCAGAATGAGTTTGAATAAAGTCTCTTTTTTTAAAAGAGGAAAACCCTTCAAATTTGCCTTAGGAAGTTACTTTAGACAAAAAAGTAACTTTTTTTTTTACTTTTTGCCCACAGAGTGTAGAGAGCCTTAAACTGTGAAATTAGCTTTAAGTACAACTCACCGAAAGGCAGTTGATCAAGTTAGGCAATGAGGGTGTTGTTTTTTTAACTATGTGGATTATATGAGTCTATTTTTTACCCTCTTGTTTATCACTTCTTTGACCTGTTTTCCATAGAAGTGCATAATCTTGCTGCACCAGTTTCACCAGAAGAGTTTCCTTTCCACTTGAGATAATATTGATTTTGATTTATGTTATCCTCTTCCAATCCTAGTGATGGGGAAAATTAGCATAGTCAAGATGGATCTTTTTTCAGCATAAGCTACCTTCTTTCACACTCATACATTATCATCTTGTCTGTCATTATGGCTGTAGTAGTCTTTTAATTTGTCCTTGGCACAACATTTTGTAGGTAATAGATACAGGTGGGAAAAAGTGTGACTAGGATAAAAAAAAATCTGCTTACATTTTAGTAGCCCTTTAGTAATAGGCATATGTTGGAATTATAGCTGTGCCATTATTTTTTTCAGACTAAATGTCATAAGTCTAAATTAGTCCAACGAAACGGAACTGTTACTGGGGTATTCTCACAATTTTTGTGGTGACTGTATAGTTGGTTAATAAATCAAAAATAGAATAGCTAAGATCAATAGAAGCCACAGCTTCCAAGAACTTAATAGCAATATAAAGCAGCTTTCAAAATCTTATGTTCACAATGTTAATGCTGAGCATGACAGAAAGTTGACATTTCTTTTCGCATCAGCAATGTATTGTAAGAGGAAAAGAACACAGAAGCAACATAGTTTTTCCCAGACAGAAAGCCAGCTTCTAGACACCGCAGTGACACCACCATCACAGGATTGCTTGCTGAGGACACTGCTGAAAGATTTCTTAGGGCCCAAACAGATGATCAAAATAAACAGGTTTCCGGCCAGCTTACAGGTGGGATATTTAGATGACACAAGGCTCAAAGCTGGCCAGAAACCACTCTCAAGCTGCCCTATGGGGAGAAAAGCTGGACTAAAATGGAGTTCAATTTTTCTGCTTCTTCCTGGAAACTGTGCACCTTTGCTCATATGTCTAGATGCAGCACCACCAGGGAGGCTCTAAAGAGGCACTCTATCCTAAATCTGACCCTAATTGTGCATATAAACTCACCATTGTAGGAGTGCATTTAAAAGAATGGAGCTGCCATACCCAAGTGGTGGGGTTGGCAATGCCCAAAAGAAAAAGTGTGACACCTCTCAGGGAGATGACTACAATATACACAAAACAAACAGTCAAAGAGGAGGCATGAAATGAAGGGGTAAGTGAAGGAGGGGCGTGGTTATACTTTGCAGGCATCTGCATAGGCACACCTCTGCTCTCATCCCCTGTCCCAGTGAAGTGCCACACATGCAAATGTGCACAAGTTCACAGGGACGGCCATCCAATGGGATGGTAGTAATCAGCACTTCACTCCTGAAAGGTGGGCAGGGATGTTGGGAGGGGGTACAGTAAAAAAAAAAGTACCCAATGACATGGCTTAAAGTCATGATGTGCACTCTAGCCACCTTTTTGGTGAGGTTGGTGGGGTTTTAATGCTCCTTTGGAAAAGGCAGCTTCAAACTGCTTTTTCATGCCTGTCTGTTTTGCCCCTTAGTGGCTCATCTTTTGGAACCACCCATTTTGTGAGAGGGTAGGTTAGCCACCTTCCTGCTTTCCTTTTTCTGGAAGGCAAATGACTTTTCATTTAAGCAGGCTTTTAATATACAATTGTTCCCAGGGTGATTTCTTATTGGTGTTTGTGTTTTATTTATTTTTAACTTTTGAATGGTTTTAAAATAATTTTATACTTTTAAAAATGTGATTATGTTGATAGTTTTTAAAATTGTATTGTTAGGTTTACATCATTTTCTTCTGTGAGATGTCTTTCATCGCACCCTAGGAGAAAGGTGGCATATAAATAATGCTAATGACAATAATAATAACAAAAACAATAACAACAATATTTAGAATAATTAGAATGTATTGTAAGCTCTTAGTGATTTCTCATTAAGTTAAACATGTACCAAATATATTGAGACATGTTCTTAAACACTGTAACACATATTAATAACAGGTACTAGCTAGAACACCATGGAAAGATATAACAAATGTGGCATGCATAGTTTGGAAATAGTGCTTGCTCTTTACTACTACTACTGCTACTAAAATTTCTTTCTTTCCACATGGATTAATGTGGGGAACAATAACAATTAATAGACAAACAATAACAGTTAAAATACATCATTTAAAACACAGATTAATTTAAAAGGACAAATAAAATGTACAGTCTTAGGGACAGATGGCCCCTTTGTCATGGCTTCCTAGCGACTTGGTGGCATGTTGTTTAGTTGACAGCAGGAAGCTCCCATGAAGCTGCCCACCCAGCCACACAGGGAGCAGCTTTGTGGTGCTCTGACAGCATGGCATTTAGACATTGCTTGCCATAGGAGCTCTGCAAAACCACGGCAGCAGCAGAAAAGCCTGTGTTTTGTCAGCACAAAAAGGAGCTTATTATTATTATTATTATTATTATTATTATTAACCTTTATTTATAAAGCGCTGTAAATTTACACATTTTGAGCTGGCAAACAGCTAGGTTGGGGCCATGGTGTGCAGTACGATCTGTTTCAGCTCCTAGATGGGCTTGCATGACTGTCATACTTTTTGTTATTCACTTGTTCCCACTGCATGTTTTTTTGATGTTGTAGGAAACTATATTAATTTGGTTTAATTCAGTTTTTGGGTGGAACATGTGCCTCCAATCCAGGGTGCCACCAGTGCTTCAGCATTAAATACATTACTGAGTTCACTGTATTAACATGCTCAACTGATGACATTTAAAGAATTTTATAGAGAGAGAGAGTTCCAAGTTATTTTATGTGAGATCTGGACACTATTCCTTTTCTGTACTTATGGAATATTAGAAAAAGATTTAAATTTAAAGAGCATGGAGTTGCATAGGCAGACCTATTTTGTATTCCTCGCCTCCAGAGTTGTACAAATCTGTCAGTTTAAACACTTCTTTTTTTATATAGTTGTAAGTTCATTTTGAATATTGCCTGCATCCAGTTTGTTTTAAAATAAAAGTGGCAGCTGTTCACATTTCTCCCACATTAGGCATATTTATGTGTAAGTTCCTTCTGTATGCACATTTTCACAAAGACCTTCCCATAATGAAATCCATTACTTTTATTAACATGCACACTTTTTCACACTTTCTGCTAATATATACATTTCTGAACATGTTTTTGACTGGATAACTGCACTGCAAAATTCAGACAAGTGAAAATATTGAATTATAACTCTCTTTTTGGTTTGAATATTGGTTTGAGAAACGTGAGTGATATGCATTTGCATTAAAATGTTAAGAAAACAAAATTATCCCTTGTCCCTCAGGCAATTTCTAAACCAGGAGGAGGGACTCATCTGCCCCTTTTTAACAAATGGAAAGATGTATGAAGGAATAAGTGTTTTTATGTTTGCACTGTGCTGGAAAGTTCTAGAGTTTCTCTCCTGAGTAATTTTGCAAACTAATACCCTGACTGAGCATGTAGATTAATACAGTGCTGGTAGCAATCATCCAAGAGACCTTGGTTGGTGAGCTTGTCAATTCAGTTTTCAGTTTTCTGTCTCAAATTGGGACTTGGTTGGAATTCACCTCGCTTGCAGGCATATAGGTCATATTTTTTCTGCCACAAGATTTATCTTTCTTAGTACTCATATCATACAGAAGACAACACTTTGCCTTGGGGGCACTGAAATAATTCCCAACAGAGTTGATCTACAATGACACAATAGCATAGTTGCCAGTGGACAGTCTCTCTCACACATGCACAGAAACATGGAAAAAAACCTTGCAGAAAACAAGACATGCCAGATTTTGTGTCAACAGACATCATAGTTCTGTATCTATCCTTGATGCCCCATCATTCCCAAGTAGTTACTGTGAAACCATGGCTGTGTTTTGCCCAACACCGCCCTTACCCAAAACACACATTTTTGAATTTTGGTTCCAGTGGTTTCATTTCCTCCCCTATTTCAAACAATCTGCTTCATTATGGGCCAACAAATCTCTGATTGTCTTAAGTATGTCTGTATAATTAAGTCTTGCTTAATCTTCATATTTTCAGATCTAGTAACAAGGAAAAAGTAAGAGCTCAACAGTGTATCACATCACCCACATCCCTAAGATCACTGTGGGCTCTTTATTTAATATGAAATGTTGTAGCTTAGTTGAGATGATGTTTTCTATCTTGCAGAAGAAAATCCAGTGTGTTCTCTGGCTTTCATATAGGACTTGTGTTTTTATAAAACAGCTTAGAACTCTTTCTTTTATTATTAAAGCTACAATGACAACCAAGGCACTGTAACCACAGGTTTAAATATTCTTTCCACACATGCCTGTAAGACAGATGATTATATACTCTAAAATATGAACTCTGTGCTTGCCACAACATTGCTCACATGCATGTTACCACACTTCTCCTGGACAAAATATTGACTCACCAAGAACGCATCAAACTTAGAGGCATCTGAGTACTACTAGAAGTAATTCTTGGAAATGTAACTCTTGTCCAGTTGTTAGCTCTATAGGAAAATTAATTGTACCACAAGATGACTATGCTGGCCAGTGAGTGCAGAATAACATCCAAACAGTATCTAGAGCTTGAAAAGGTTATTTTATCCACACTCCTGAACGGCTGTGTTGGATACCATTTAGGAAGAAAAGTGGGATATAAGTGCACTCTACACACACACACACTTTCACACAATTTTGACATTTCCCAGAATCCTCCAGTCAGCAAGGGTAGTGGATATGTAGTTTTAGAAAATAACCTTTCCAGGCTCTGCAGATATCTCATCAACACTTCCTTATCACCAGACTGCACTTTGGATGGAAACCATAGACCCAAACAAAGGTCCGTTACTGATCGCCGCTTTGCGGCGGTCTGCCGCCGCTGCTGTTTGCTCTGCGAGGAAGCCACAGCAGCCAAACCACGTGGCTCCCGCATGGAGCAAAAAAGAAGCTCCAAAATGGAGCTTCTTCTCGCATCGCAGTTATGACACCGCGAGGCGCCAATGGCACCCTCGCAATGTCATAAGCGCCACGTGATGTGTGGACGCACAGTGTCCGCTACGTCAAGATGGCGGCGGCCATGTGGAACGGCCGCCGCCATTTGTTACGGACAGAGTCCATAACAGGAGTAGGGGCGTCTATAAGAGACGCCCTTTTTTTAAACTGGGACAGCCTGGGGACGTCCCAAATGGCAGTACGTAACCCGCCAAAGAGACAGAGTAAACGTCATTCTTGCTGGTAGAAATAATTTTACCATTTTTCTCCTGACTGTGAGAATGTAACCAAAAATAAGACAGTTTTCAAAGACTATTCACCATTTGTAAATTACCCTATGAGAAAAATGTATGGCGATTGAATGGGAAAGCAATACAAGATGTCTGTAAAGAAAATAATAAAATATTTTTACATTCTGTTTTTTTGTGCAAAAAACTTTTTTTCCAGGGAAATGCTACTTGTTTCATACATACAAAAACTGTATGAATTTCCCCCCTGAAGAATGGATTTTGAAATGAAATATTGTCAGTCATCTAATATTATCCTCATCAAGGTTTCTTGACCCCTCAAAAATTGTTCATTTTGGGGGTATATTTTCAAATATTCCTTCCATGCCCACTTAACAGTTGAAACTAAGGGGTTGTACAAACCAGCAGTAAATGCCGTCTTAGGGGCAGCATGGGGCTGTGATATTTGGATGGCACATGCCCTGATGCCACCCACAAGCTGATGTCATGCCTCCTGCCTGACCACATGGCAGGCAGCATTATGTTGCTCCTTTGGCATGGTGTTCACACACCACATGCCAAAAGGAGTGTGGAAAGGTGCCATGGCAGTGGTAAGGGCAACCTTTTTCTGGGCCGAAAAGAAGCAGCATTTTGCCACTTCATTCTGCCCCAGAAAAATGCTGGATCAGGACCACAGTGGGCAGTTGCTGCAGCTCAGATCTGGCACTCAAAGGGGTGGTGGCAAGTCACTCCTTCAGGGTGGTCTGTTTTGCCCTTTGCTAAGCATTCTTAACTATGTTTAAAATGCAGCAGCAGGAAATAAGTATGGTTGTTTTGTTCCCTCCTCTATGAAATTTATAGGGTAATTTTCTGAAAAGAGATCCTTTGTTTGGCAGTCTTCTGCCCATGATTTATAACTAAGGGCAGAGGGGAAGACTTAAACCACAGGGGGAGTTCCCATAGAAGAGATTCTCCAGAGAGTCACCCTGCATGTGTGGAGAGTGATAAAAATGGTAGTGGACAGGAGTGGTTGTGTATACTCCATTTTTGTGTCTTCACAGACTACATCCACAGAAAACTTTTTTTTAAAAAAAGATATTGTTCATTCACAGAAATGTATGAATAGGGGAAGGTGTCATATAATGATGAACATTAACTATGGCGCATTACAGACCACCCCTTTGGGATGGCCTGTAGGCGCTCCTTTCCCTGCTGGATCGGGGCTTCAGCTGCCAGAAAGGCAGCCTCTGGGGCCCCGATCCGCTGTTTTCCAGGCCGCGGGGAAACAGCAAAAAGCCGCTTCCCGCGGCCTGGAAAGGGGTGTCTTTGGGGCTTCATGCCCCAAGGACACCCGATGGTGGCGGGGACAAGCAAAAAAGGGCCGCTTGGCCCCTTTCTGCATTGTGTTGCTGGCGTAGCCATCTAAAGGCTGCACCAGGGACTCAAATCCCGGAAGGAGCTCTGTTTTGGAGTTCCTTCTGGCGCCGCAGAAAGGGGGCTCTATGCACCCTGGCGCGGCACCAGTACGTCACAACTGTGCTGCCTCATTTGGAGGCAGCACGGTGATGATGTAGCAATGGCGGCCCCTGTGTGGAACAGGCGCCACCATTTTGTACTGACTCAATCCGTACTAGGGTTAGGAGCATCCGGAAGGGACACCCCTTTCTAACCCTAGTACAGACCCAGTCCGTACTATTACGCTCGTCTGTAACGGGCCTTAGCAATCCAAAACCACAGTGTAAAGATAGCAAGCTTTATTCACAACACAAAGCAGCTCACAGTATGGCAATGCTGTTAGAACGGAGGCAGTTCAGTTACAGAGTATAATGAAGATACAAAGCACTTTTTTCTTTTAGATACATTCTCACAGTACTGACCTTGGCAGTTCCCAGTGCATATCACGTCCCCTTCATCTCTGCGTGTTAGTCATGTTCAGGACAGATAACTGTTCTCCTCCACCCAGAACCACCAGCATGTCATATTTCATCATCCAGCAACATGAAACAAAGCAGGCAAAGGGCAAAGCCAAATTAGCTAGGAAGCATGGCAAGAACTTTGAGGGACTCAGATCCTGACATAAGGTAAAGAATATTCACTCATTTTCTAATTCTCAATGAGAAAAGGATGTCCAAATATATCATAGAATTATAAAGTTGGAAGAGACCACAAGGGCCATCAAAAGCACCCCTGATGGATGGCCATCCAGCCTCTGTTTAAAAACCTCCAAGGAAGGACATAACATTATCTAGACATAACATCAAGACAAATGGTTAAATATCATGACTTTTTTTTATATTTCAGTATATATACATATTAGAAATGCACAGAACATTTTTTAAAAAGTATGCAGAAAAAATGGCTGATCAGGAAATGCATTATCTGAAGTGTCTGCGCTAAACTCATGAGTAAAGTGGGGTTGTTTCTTTTGGAATATAATCCATATGGCCACTTTTGAAACCTTAACATTATTTAAGGGAAGCTGTCTGAAAACATAAGGCAGAAAACATGATTATTCCTTCTGACATTTATAACTCATTTTTCCACAAATCAATTGAATCTATTATGATGTTAATCATATTTCTTCAGAGTACATACACATGTGAGTGTATACACACATCTAAAAATGGTAATTATCCAAAATGTATAGTTAACAGAAGGTGCTGAAGGGTATGCTTTCTGTGGTTGTAATTTCCTTTTCTGGACAAATGGGACCAAGATTTCCTTGCTCTGCATAAAATATAAATGAATTGCAATGCTGCTATAAATAACAGAATTCTCAGAGGCCTCCCCAACAAATTGCCTACAAAAAGCAATTCTTTGCAACCTGTAAATTAGTAATATATGCTTATCTGTTGCTATTTGTTTGTTGAGTTACTAAGGTATTTCAAAAGTGCTTTGGTCAAGAGCATCTGAAAGTTTCCTTACTATTATCACAAAGGTTTTGAAGATATATTTACAGAAAAAGGGGAAAAAGACACTGCAACAGTCTCATAGCCACTATTATCTCAGATGAAGAAAACTAAGTGAAGAACTAGTATGTAGAGAGATCTTGTAGCACCTTTGAGACTAAAAGAAAGAAAGAAGTTGGCAGCATGAGCTTTCAGTAGTCTTCAGTCAACTTTCTCAGATGTTTTTGGTGAAGTAGAAGCCAGGGACAGACATATATATGCCATAGGTATGTGAGAAAGTCAATTCAAATTCAAAACCCTTTGGGTATGGAAATGAAGTAGCAAGTCCAGTATTAATGATGGTCATTTGTGGACAAAGACATAGCCACTGGATATAGAAATGAGATGGCAAGACCTTTTGGCCTTGGAAAATAGCTTGTAGGTGGGTATAATAGACTGGTGAGTACCTTTTTGAGGGTTTGAGGTGTGGATGAGTACCTGTTTGAGGTTTGGAGGTACTCACCCACAGGACAACACATGACACAGATGGGCCACAGGTACTAAGCCTTGCCACAAACCAAGATGCCAAACTCTGCCTGCACATTTATCCAGGAAATGTCATCACAAGACAGAGAATTTTACCATACTGACCCAGGAACGGGCCTGCAGCATTCCAAAACGGAATGTTGTGGGGATGAGAGGCAGCGGGCAACACATTTTACTGCACAGCGAGAATGTTGCCACCGCTGCCAAGCATCCCCATCCCATTCCAGATGCGTCCCAGAGGGGGTAATTTTGGGGAACGCTTGAGAAGCGTTCCTGGAAATTGCCCCCTGGGGAACACATCCGGAATGGGATGGGGACGCTCGCCGACAGTGGCAGCATTCTCACGGTTCAGTAAAATGTGTTCCCTGCCACCTCCCATCCCCAGAACGTTCCGTTTTGGAATGCTGCAGGCCCATTCCTGGGCCAATACGGTAAAGTTCCTAATGGCATTACCCACAATATTAGGGGAACCTTCACATGCACATCCTACAATGTGATTTATGCCATACTATGCCATCAGTGCCCACCAGCACTTTACATCAGGCAAACAGGCTAGTCTCTGAGCCAGAGAATAAATAGACATAAATCAGACATTAATAATGGGAATACACAAAAACTAGTGGCAGAACATTTCAATCTCCCTGGGCATTCCATCTCAGACTCAGAACAGCAGTCCTTGAACAAAAGAATTATAAAAGTGGATTTGAAAGAGCAGAATTGGAATTCATCTATAAACTAAGGTCGGTCAGCAATGGCTTGAACAGGGACAATGGCTTTTTCTTTTACTACACACATTTCAACACTATCTGACCCCCATCCTCATGGGGGCATCTACCACTCAACTTTTCTCCCCACCTGCAGGCTAGTTTCCAAGCCAAACTGGTCTTGCCATCTCATTTCCATATCCAATGGCTATGCTTTTGTTCACATATGACCATAGTTAAAACTGGACTTGTTACTTCATTTCCATATCCAAAGAATTTTTGAATTTGAATTGACTTTCTTATATACCTATGGCATCAACAACCTCAAGCTCCATGGTTCTGGCACTAACTTCTCCCACCCATGCCTACATTTTTCCTGCAGTGGAAGCAGGAACAATGTCTCTCTGGTTCCTGGAGCTTCCCGCTGAAGCCTCCCTTACTGCCTTGAAACTACTCCTCAGCCTGATTGCTGTCAGTCGTTGGTATTTTTAAAATTTAAATAAAGACTTGAACATCTGCATTCTTTTTATCCACAGGGTGTGTGTGTCAAGAACCCAAGCTCCCACAGTAACGAGGGCTCACTAGTATCATCTGCACCAAAAACTGATGTTTCTACCTCCAATTTTCATGTCTCCATCCTCTGAGTCTAATCCTACTTTATGTAAATGTTCAGCACACAACTTAAACAGATAGAATGATAAAATACAGTCTTCCTTGACCCCCTTGCCAATTGGAAACCATTCTATTTATCCACATTCTCTTCTAACAGTAAACTCTTTTCCTGAATATAGTTTATGCATTGGGACAATGGAATATTGTGGCAGACCCTTGTCTTTAAAAGCGGTTGATAGTGTTTCATGAGTTTTACAATAATAGATAAAACACAGGCTGATATTCTTTTTGAATTCTTTAGTGAACTCCATTATCTTACATATGTTTGCAATATGATCTCTAGTGACTCTTCTTTCCCTGAACTCAGCTCAGATATCTGACATTTCTCACTCCATATATGGTAAAATACTTTGTTGTAGAATTTTGAGCATCATTTTGCTTGCATGGGAAATTAATGCAATGGTCCTATGGTTACCACAATCCATTTTGTCCCCTTTCTTGGGGATTGGAATGTATATTAAGCATTTCCCATCAGTAGACCATTGTTTTTCTTTCCATAGTTAGAACCAGAGTAGATTTTGACTTGGTAACTTAAACAGCTCTATTGGTATACCATATGTTCCTGGTTATTTGTTTTTCCCAAATGCTTTCAGTGCAGCTTTCACTTCACTTTCTAAAATTGGAGGTTTATCTTCATATGGTTCTTCCATGAATGAACCTGTCACCCTTTAATCTCTTTTATATAGTTCTTCCATGTACCATTTCTATTATTTTTTTGTGTCCACTTAGTCATGAAATGTGTTCGCCTGCTGATTGTACAGCATCCCCACACTTGATTTAAATTTGATTCTTCAGATCGTGTGGAAGAAGTCTCTTATTCTTCATCTGTTGTTGTTATTGTCACCTTCTATTTTCCTGCATTGATTATTATAGTATTTTACTTGTCCTCCAGCTTTAGGATGAAATATCTAGAGATCATCTATCCAAGCTACCACTACTTACTGATTTTAATCTCACCACTACCACAAATACACACACTAGTAACTCAGTAGGAAGTTGCTTGGGAAACTTAATTTGTTTTTTTTTTTCCATCTCCAGCTCTACAGAGACTTTCCCTTCCTCCACATGCTGTGAGAATGATACCTGGAGGCAGTGGTCCAGAATGATAACTTTGCCACATTCTATACAAACCTTATGCAAATCTGAATACCCTTTTGATCATCTTTAGGGTGTTAAATTTCTTATTTTTACCTACATATAATTGGCAGTACCAAGTTGTCTCATTTCTCACTTTTCCCAGGTAAGTCCAACTGTAGATTTCAATAGTAAGAGTGCCTAAGGAAAGTCCACCAGTCATTCATCATGGACCACAAGGCCTTCCACAAACCTGTTGCTGTATATGAAATGAGGATGATTTTTTCCCCAATTAATGGACTCAATAGAAAACAAGTTGCACAGACCAGGCTCAAGAAAAAAACATTGTGCTGATGCATGACTTTCACAATGGCACAGTAATGCAAAGCAGGAGGCCAATCTGTCACCGGTAAACTTGGTGTTTTACCTGTATCCAGGTAGATGTGGGAAGATGAAGGCATACAATGTTTCCTTCTGTATACTCTGGCCATCCACCCTCTCCATGATGGAGGAGCTGAGACCATGACAGTTAAATCATGTCATGGCAATGTTGCCATGGCATGGGACTTTGGGGGCATGGCAAGAGGCAAGGTTTGCCAGTCAGGACTTATAAAAGCATTTTACCAAGAGATGAAAATACCTTTTCCAACCAAGTTTCTAAAAGCAAACTTTCAAGGAAAAGAACATAGATTGCATGGACAATTATTTACTAGTGATCATGCAGGTCTGTCATTAGTGTGCAATGTACATTTGAGATGGGAAATGGTTTATCCTAACAGTTTGAGATATGAAAAATTAACCACTTGGTAATTATACCCAATGTGCTTTCTATTGATTTTGCAACTGGTGTACCACTTAAAATTAATCTCCAGTTTGACTAATCTAAAGATAAATGTTTAGCTTCACCTCTGTTTTCTGCTTTTCAAGAGATCTGTCTTTTTTGTTTATAAGAAAAGAAAGGACTGGATATCTAAAGGGAACTTTTGCTTTGTTCTTGTCTCATGAAGACTCATGGATATGAATGCCACTGCAATTTTAACAGAATCCTTTAGGCATGGGATCTTTTATGCTCCACTGAATAGGAAGTTATTTTGGATAAGTTGGAGGAACGGCAATGGATTCTACATGTATTGCCAGTTAGTAATATATTCACAGGAAGTTTTATAAATGCTTCTGCAAAATGTTGTGGGAGTTTCTGAAATCTTCTGTACCTTGATATGGAAGAGAGTGAATCTTGAGTCAACCAAGGGGCCATTCAGACTACCTTTTGTACCAAATTGTAACACAGATCAAGGGAAAATCCCCCTTAGAGCAGATTTTCTGAAAGTGGATTATTTCCTGTGTCTTTTAGGGAAACTCATTTCATCCCTGCTGCTGGCAAATATGAACTTGGCCCCAGTCATGATTGGGTCAAGTTCGGGGGGGGGCGATTTAGGTCAGAGGGTGGGCTGTGGCAGAATATGCCTCCCCTCTTGCAAGCAACTTTTTTCCTCTTCCTTTCTTTGTAATTTTTATTTTTGACAGATTATGCAAATGCTTGCACTGCAGGTTGATACATATTGATAGAATGTGTCTGCTTGTGCTACATTTCCCTTTCGTTTGCTTGCTGCCGGCACGGCAGGTCACTTTGCAAGTGGCATTTTTAAAAAATTATTGTTTTGTGTGTGACAGAATAAGGGAATGTTTGTGGTACATATGTTTCCCTTTCAATTTGGCAAATTGATACAATGTGTGAATGCTTGTGCTACATATGTGTGGGAAATGGAGGGAAAGCAAGAGGATGCAAAGGAGGAGAGAAGGAGAGATTGCATTCTGGGATGGGAAACAGAGGGAAAGCAAGAAGATGCAAAGGAGGAGAGAAGGAGAGATTGCATTCTGGGAAATTGAGGGAAAGCAGAGGATGCAAAGGGGAGGGAATCTAAAATGACCTGAAGGTACGCAACACATGTACATACACACACAAGTTGACAGAATATGTGAATGTTGCTGCCAGTTTTTTTAAAAAAGGAGGGGGAAAGCACCCATTCCATTGGCCAATGGTTGTAGGACATGTCACCTTTGATGAAAACAGAAGTGAATTTAATTGAGGACAAAGGAGGCTGTGTCAATAAAAAAGAACCAGGCCAAGAAGGAGCAGATAGAATCTGTTCCGTCTGGCAGTCCAGTTCAGGACCACAGTGGCAGCATGGATTTGGACCAAGCACATGTGGTTGCTGTGGTCCTGGCACAAACAGAACCAGCACAGTCTTGCACCAATCCTTTGGGCCCATCTGTTTCAGGCCTGAGTTAACTTATCCTTCCTTCTTCCCACTGAGACTTTTGTCTGGCTTCATTTTGTGGCTTCCCTTATTCATAATTCTTTTTGACCAAAGCATCTTGCATGGTTAAAGCATTCTGAATGTTCCATTCCAGAGCAGGATACAGTTGCAACAAGGGGCAGGGAGTTCTTGAAACCATGAGGTTATATCTTAAGAATGTAATTCAATTCAAGAATATAATTCCATTTTGATTCTATGAGAGTTAACTATGAAGTTAACTATGAAATAAACCCATTGAAATCAGCAGGCTTTACTCTCAGGTGTTCATAAGATCATAACCTTTATTCCAAAACTGATATGAAAACAAAGAGTACCAAATCACTACCAACAGCTTGGGGAATAGAAAGTTGTAACTGGGAAATGGATGATGTTGTGGTTGTGTCAGGAATATCAGGGAAGCAAGAGACTGTGATTTATTTTGACAGATGTCAGTACCATAAAAATCCTCAAGAAAGAGAGACACTTATCATTCATGAAATGTCAAATTGCCCAAGGCAGTTTGGGAACCAAACTGTTCATGTGGAATAAGAATGAGTGTTTACTTATGGAAGAATGCAACTCAAAACATTTTCAAGTTCTCAGGATACATACACAAAGAAGCAGAGGATGGGAAGCATTAAAAAAAGAATTACTGTCTGAAAAATATTTCTGCCAGTACTCATCTATCAGACCCGGTGTGGTGTAGTGGTTTGAGCATTACACTATAACTCTGGACAGCAGCGTTTGAATCCCTGGTCAGCCACAAAAACTCACTGGATTTAGAGAAAGAATAGGGTATGAAAAGACAGTTTATAGGTCCATGAGGTTTGGATTGTGTAGCACTTCCTTGACAGCCTTTTTTTGGACATTGTTGCATTTCCCATAACAGAACTCACAAATAGTTTGTGTGTGCACCTCAGTTCAAAACTGTCATTGGAAAGCTAGGTAGGTAGTCTCAGAGGTGAGGCATGCTTATGTCTCATTGTGCTGTTTAACTCTGATAGTCTTAACTAGAACACATCCATTGAATTTAACTGGATTCATGTATGTGTTGACTCAGCATTCAGCAACTGATTCAATGCATTTACTCTAGTTGAAACTAACCAACAGGACTATAAACTCTGTATGAAATAACACCAATTTCAAATAGTAAATTTCACTTTGACATACAGCATACTAAAGAAAGGAGCAACTTGTAACTGCAGTTTTTGATCATGCCTCTATCTAATTTGGAACAGCTTCATGGATTTTCTTTGCATTTCAAAGTAAGGTATCTGACATGGTGATACACAAAATATGAGATATTTTCACATAACATTAGATATGTTCTCATCATTCTTATTCTTAGCCAAATCTTGAAGCCTCCTGACTGTCATTCTGCTTGTGTGTGTATATGTGCCTTCAAGTTACCTGATGATTTATGGTGACCTGGTAAATTTTATAGGGTTTGCTTAGGCAAGGAATACTGTGGTGGATTTTTTCAGTACCTTCCTCTGAAATAAAACCTACAGGACTTGGTATTCATTGGCAGTCTCCCATTTGAGTACTAACCACGGCTGATGCTGCTTAGTTTCCAAAAACAGATGTGACCTGGTGCTTTTAGGGCATTTCTTAAGGATAACATGGATTTTGCATATTGATTTTAGGTATTGTTTTATACTGAAAGTTTTATGTTTGTTGTGTGTCACTTTGAAAAATTTATATGTAAGAGTTTATAAATATTGATAACCAACCCCTTCCCCCGATAATATTTGGTAGAACCACCAATATTAGACAAAACTGTATCTCAGTGCAGATAGAAGTGAAGAAGGAAATACAAGTGTATGGGTTGCCAGTTGGTTAGCCCTGATCCAGTGTAAGGCTAGTAATTGTTTTAAGAGACAAGTATCTACCTACTAGAGCAATATCCACAAATAGAGAATCACAAGCAATCAATTTGAAATGTTCTCTCCATCCTTATCATCTTCAGTTTCATAGTCAAACATATTAGGCATTTTTAGTTATAAAATATTCTCAAAAATGCAAATGAGAACAAATTAAACACAATACAAAATAATCTAAAATGAAGCAATTACAAAAAGAAGTACTGCCACATCACATTGTAATGCTAGCATCAAAAAATCAGCCAGGTCATTTCCAGGAAGATGGAAAGCTTTTGTGCGTGCGCGCACACACACACATTACCCCATATAGAAGTAGAACATATTAAATTATAAGCCATCTCTTAATCGTATTTCTTGACTATACATTGTCATGAGAGCCAGCACAGTGTAGTGTTTTGACTATGACAATGGAGACCACAGTCCAAATTCCTTCTTCACCATGGAGACCTACTGAGTGACTGTGTGGCACCTACTACTACTAGATAGGAGGTTCTTTGCTGGCCTCAATAAAGGATACTAGGATGCTTTGGGTATAGCTTGAGTGCCAAGCAATATCATATGTAGGGGTGAGAGGGGAGGCTACTCAAGAGCTACAGGCAGTTGCCCCCTTACATGTTCTTTTGCTTCTGACTGCAGTAATCCACTCACACAACCTCAGTGCAGTATGCACATTGATAGTAGCCTCTGGGCCTGCTAAGAAATTCTCCCTTAACCTGCTTTTCTTTCTTTCTTTCTTTCTTTCTTTCTTTCTTGCCTACCCCACACTGTAAGTGTTGGGACTTGGACAATTGGCATGGTATGGTGTTTATAAATATTCTTCCACATGACAGATGGTGGTGGTGGGGAGGGGGAGATATGAGATCAGTGTGCACATTGGCAGACCATTGTGGTGGAGGTTTGGGCTGTGGAACTGCTTACACAGGGCATGGGACCAGTGGTTTATGAAGTAATCTGCCCTTTGGGCTGACCTGGGGATTACTCTTATAAAGTCATGGGACTTGCAAGGGAGCCCTCCAGGGTTAGTCCTCCCAAGATGACCATTCAAGACAGCAATAATTTATTTCGATTGCCCTTTGGGTCTGGTGTTTTGTCCAAGGGATGGTTGAGGTTGACATTTGAGTCTCAGCTAGATCTGCATCAGGTTCCTCCTGCATTTTTTGCTCACCCACAGGCTTTTTAAATAGGTTCCAGGTCAATAGAGTGGCCCTTGTTTAACCCAGTTACTTGTGTCTGGTCTTATTATTTTGTGGTTGGACAACAAACACATTCTCAGTCTCAGAGGGAGGCAAAACCAAAAGCCAAGAAAATCCAATGATTGATTCACCATTAAGGGTGTTATAAGCTGGAAATGACTTGAAAATACACAACAGCATAACATAGGTTGTCACAGCTGAATGTCATTGCTTTCTCCCTTTGTTTCCTGTTGAATGTCATTTTATGCTCACTTTATTCTTTAGCACAGAACCACATACATGACAAGTAAATAGATGAATTTAACTACAGGACATTAGAAGCAGTTAAAAGCAGAGGTTTGAAAAGTGTCAAATATGGCATGAGTAAAGTTTGTTCTCTAGTTGTTGCTGTTTTAATGCAGAGATTGAAAAAAAAAATAAGAATTTCAAAACCGAGATTTTTTTTCCCATTTTGAAATCTTTATGCTTTTTAGTTGGCTGCTATATGAATAAATATGGTTGATGCTTAATATATCATGCTTAATGGCATCAACTGAATGAACCTCCTGGGACACCACGTGGGGCCTTCCCTAGCTCTCAGATTTCGATCCTGACACTTCAGAGTCTAGGATGTTCCTAATCTTGAAACTCTGTACCTCACCATTTGCCAGAGTACTCAAGGTCAATAGGAAATGGACTTCAACAATGTCTGGAAGACCAGCCAGTGATGGGTGTCGGCTTCCATGTTAGTTGATAGTGAATGTACTCTAGGTTTTAATGTAAACTTTCACTAGTTATTAGGAATTCTGAATAGGTTTTGAGGATAGCTCCTTGGATAGCTTGGATAGTTCTTTTAAAGTTTGGATTGCAATAGTACAAGCCCACTAAAACATCCCTGTTCCAGAGTATCACAGGGATATAACAATGGGGTTTTTTTAATGGAGTAGTGCACAGATAAAACATGAAACTAGGAATATACTTGGCCGTATCTATGGCTAGGACCAGCTCCTTCAACAGCTTGTTCAATCCAATTTTTCATTATTATCATTCCAAAACCAAAAGCACTTTCAAAGGAGGAAGGGAGGGGAGCAGCAAAAAGTAAAAGGAACAAAAATGCAATCTGGCAGGGAGCACACTGCTTTGGTATTTTAAGAGGCTAGCCTGCAGGTCCTACTACAATGAAACAACTGAAGCTCAATTCCCAACGACACTTTTTTAGGTCAGATATTCCAGTCACAGAAATTAGGCCATGATATGCATACCAGAAAGTGTCAGGTAGAATGACTGACTTTCTAAATGAATTCCCCTGTAGGGGAGCAAATGAACAACAACAAAATACCCAAACAAAAGCAAGCAGTTCTACAGACTACTATGCGCAGTCTACTACCACAGGGTGATCTTGGCAGCACAGAATCAAAAGGCATTTCTACATGAAGGCTATCAAGGCTTGACAAATATGTAATTACTACAGAAAAGCATGCCAAAAATGCTAAAAAGTGGAAGGTCTGGTTCCCTTTCTTTACCTCTGTGCATGTTTACAGGCAAATCTCACTGTAATCCTGACACAATCCATGGGAATTAAGCTTTAGAAGAAACATTACACTATTGCCAACAACAGTGGCTTTATGTCAAGCTCTCCTCAACCTTTCTGGAATATGCATGACCATTTATCCCAAGGCATAGAAACAGTGCAATTTATGTTTTCCTGCCACAATTTACATCACATCTCATGCTGATCAATTGGCCCTGTGCATGTTCCCATACCTTTGCTAGTATAATGAACTTACTTGCTTTCTATACCAGGAAATACAGTGAGTGGGAATTACAGATTTGCAGTTTATTCTCATCCATTCTCTTCTTTCTTTCTTTCTTTCTTTCTTTATTTATTTATTTATTTATTTATTTATTTATTTACAGTCTGGAACCATGATATTTTACCAAATCTGCAAAACCTCTCATTTAGATAATCTCTTATTAAACAGATAAGACTCCACATCTCTCTGGCTTTGCTTCGCGAACAAAGATTCAGGAAGGACTCATTCCGTGCATTGTACAAGCGCATTGGTGACTAAAAAGGCCAATCCAGGACAAACAGGTCTGGTTGCAGAAAGCACAGCGGAAAGTCTCTTTGGGTGATGTTTCTGGGTTGTGGTTCTTTCTGTGTTGTTGTTTCTCTTCGAGACTCGTTCGGCATGAGCTTTCGAAAAAAGCTGCAGCATCATGGATAGTACATCTCCATGCCTCCTGATGCGAGGCCAGGGAGAACCACTGTTGGTGATCAGTTTGGCCAAGCCTGTGATGTTGTTTCAGGGAGTCCTTGTATCTCTTCTTTGGGGTGCCCCTCTTACGCTGACCCATGGCGAGTTCACCGTAGAATACGATTTTTGGGAGGCGATTGTCCTTCATCTTAGAAACGTGTCCTGCCCAGCGCAGCTGCGTCCTCAATAACATGGCCTCAATGCTGGTGATCCCTGCTTGCTCAAGGACAGCAACATTTGTCACATAGTCAGTCCAGTGTATATTTAGAATTGTGCGTAAACAGCGCTGATGAAACTGTTCAAGGAGTCGTAGGTGTTGGCGATAGGTGACCCATGATTCAGATCCATAGAGGAGAACAGACAGTACAATGGCTCTATACGCACTGATTTTTGTGCTTCGCCTCAAGTGTTTGTTACTCTAGACTCTTTTGTGAAGCCTTCCGAATGCACTATATGCCTTTGCTAATCTGTGATTGATCTCTTTATCAATCTTGGCGTCTGAGGAGATGATGCTTCCCGGGTAGGTGAACTGTTGAACGGACGTAAGCACAGATGTGCCTACAGTGAGACTCCATATACTTTAACTGCACACCGTTCATATTCATGTCATAAAAATAAATAGATGTTTCTAAGGCTTTGAAATAAAACTATTATTATTTTTGTCATGAACATTAAAACTTTTTAATGATGGTCTGTGTGGTTCATAATACAGGTGCACAGTAGGTGACTGGAAATATATTTGTGGTGATATACAAAACTGTCCTCTGTATATTTATAGATGCTGTGCCCATTAGAGTATTGATATTATCACTTTTAAATATGTGCCACTTATCCTTTGAATGTCTTAGTGCCTAGCTAGTATCCAAGTGAGGCAAAGGCTGAACTGTTTCATGAATCTAAAGGCTAGGGTCTAGGAAGTATTAATATATGACTATGGAACCAGCAAAGTGTAGTGGTTTCAGTGTTGGACTATGACTTTGGAGATCAAGGTTAAAAATCCTGCTCAGCCATGGAAACCCACTGGCTGACCCTAGGCAAGGCACACTTTCTCAGCCTCAAAGGAAAGGAAAGACCAAACCCCTGCCACGTAAACCCTATGGTAGGTTCATCTTAAAGTCATCATAACTCAGAAAAAACTTGAAGGCACACAGGAACAACAACAAGAACAACAAAAAAGGGACAGGGTTAATGGTGATTGTTTCCATCTAAATAGGGCAGAAATTATGCTCTATGTTTTACTCCAGACTTTACAGGAGCTTCCCAAAATAGGTTCTGCACCTTGGATAGCTTCTTTAAAATAGGATTAAACCTGCAGCAGATTAATCATTGTGATACATGGAAGGTAGTAGGGGGAGGAGAATGTGTTAGATATATCTCAAGTGAAAATAGATTTACATCCACCTATTTTAAGTATAGGGTGCATAAACATATTAACTACAAAGTGACAAAATGGTATTAATAATTAATTTTACTCTAGTCAGCAACAGTGCTCAAAAGTATAAATTCTTGACTACTGCCAAAGTCCTGACTTATTCACAAATATTCAAATAAGGGCTGGTCTGCTATGAAGCAGTTACCAATAAACCTTCTTCCTTAGGGTATAAGGAAGAAAATTGTGTGTCTGCTTTTGATTTAAAATGTGAAATCTGTTTCATGTTGGAAACAATTCAATTATCATGGGGAAGGGGGGCTGTCATGTTTTCTCTTACATGAATTTGCTCAACCTCCAGAATATTGGGAAATTGCAGTTGTTAACGGTCACAGGTGAATTATTTGATCAATTATTTGCCACTTTTCACCTAATTCTGGATACCGTATGAGGTCCTATTATCAGTTTCTGTTCACCTTATTGCCCCAGTCATAATGGTAATTAGACCAGATAGTTGTGGTTGTGCCCTCAAGTTGTTTCCGACTTATGGTGAATCAAAGGGGTTTTCTTATGGTGAATCATGGGGTTTTCTTTGCTGGATTTATTCAGAGCAAGTTTGCCATTGCCTTATCCTGAGGCTGAGAGTATGTGACTTGCCCAAAGACACCTAGTATGTTTCATGGCCAAGCTGGGAATCAAACCCTGGTCTCCACAGTTGCAGTCCAATGCTCAAACCACTACACCATGCTGGTTCTCAAAACCAGACAGGCTAATTCACTATTAACATTCTGTTTAAGTATTCTTACATCTTGGAATCTCAGGATATTTATATGGGAACTGAGCAGGCTGTTTTGACATATAAACATTGTCATGCCTATAGGGAGATAAACAGTCATAACAATGTCTGGGCAATTAAGCTTCATTGTATCTCATTACATGTAGACTCCCTCCCTCCAGTCCATCTCCCCTGATCCAGGCCTTGGGGGTAGAAAAGAACTGCTGGCCCTCATCCCCTTCTCCACCACCACTCCCTTCTCCTTTCATGTCGTGTCTTTTTAGATTGTAAGCCTGAGGGCAGGGAACCGTCCAATTAAAAAAATTTACAGTGCTTTATAAATAAAGGTTAATAATAATAATTACATTTCATTACATCATATCAAATGACCATCGGTATATTACCCTTTCATCAGGATCATCAGAATGTTACCTTTTCATAGGGACTTTATCTCTCTATTCAGCTCTTCAATAGCCTTGGTAATAATTAACCACTAAAGCATTCAACATAGCCTTTCATCCATTGCCAGCTTCATCAACGTGTTCTCTATACTTTCCATAATGTCTGGTAAGACATTATACAGATATTTCAAAAAAGTTTTTGCATGTAAATATACGGAGTTCTGTCTCTTGTGTCATCCTTAACTATCTTAATAATATAATTGGTCCTAGAATCCATTTAGGTATACAATCTCAGCTCTTTGAGGAATTACACACCTCTAACAGGCTTCTCTCCATCACAAGCATTCAAGGATTAATCTCCTTGTTGCATCTTAACAGCATTCATTACGACATAATTATATATCTATTCTTAGCCTATCCTAGATGTCTATTTTACCTACATAAAATCAACATTTTAAGACAGCATGTGAGGGCTATCAGGAACATTAGTGGCAGTTTAGCAACAGTGTCTTCGATATTGGATGTATGCTGAATGCAGCATGATAAGACTTATTGACTTCTTTTCCCCGCCCCTCTCCTCACTAGCTAGGAAGGTTATCTAGTGATCGTGTATGTAGGTTATTAAAGATCACTCCTACTCACATTTCACAGGGTGAAGCTAGTGACTGTATTTCTATCTTATGTAGGACTGTGGAGGTGTTTCTTATCTTGTTTACATTCCCAAGCCTCTGGCATTTATCCCAGACTATAGGCAGCTCCTTAATGATCCTGACTGATACAGACATACACTCTCACTAATCTAATTGCCTGAATTAATTCTTATGCTATTTATCTTACATTTGCTAGGTCATACAACTAGGGTATAGTTATATGAGCAGGGCAAGACGTTAATGACTGAATGTACTTGGCCTGTAACATTGGTGCTCACACCATACCTTTCTTCCCTTTCCCTTCCAGCCCCCCCCCCCATGCTTCTTGAGAAGTGGCTCCTGAGGGTTCCCCAGCTCCTCAGAACTAGATTTGAGGTACGTGGGAAGGGCTGAATTGAGGGGGAGAATCACTTCCTCTCAATTTCACTGGAAAGTACAGTTCCATTACTGGGCATATGCCACTGGGTCCTGCACTGATTTTGATTTCCTTTTTAAGATGACTGCATATTCATTCCTTCAGATGGTTAAACTGAGTTGTGAATTCCTGAGGACTGAAATCTATCTCTATCCCCCCTCTGTTTTTTGTGTTACTTACTCTGAGCCATGCAGAGGGTGTGCAATTCAATACAGAAATGTAGATGTATACATGATCAGATGAGATTAGGCCTAACACCTAACCCTTTGAGACTGCTTCTGATCCTGAGTTCAATTAAAATTGTGAAATATAAATTCTCATTAATTTTCTATATGGGATCACAGTGTTATCTGATAATGAAATACCTTTAATATTCAGCAGTGGCTTGAAAGAGATCAGCAAGATGAAGGACATTAGGAATTATAACATATGTCTTCAACACACTAGTAGGTAATGCTTAGTATTTTCTCTAAAATACAAAACTTCATAATTTATCATCCATAACATAAGCATCTTCAGTTTAATGTTGGTCATAGCAGGAGGTTCTCAACTGAATCGTTCATGTGCAAATGTCATTATGAACCCTATTATGTTGATCATTATGATAAAGGTAAGCTGCAGTTTACATAATGTGTGATATGCCTGTCCATTGGTTGTTCATTAAACCTTTCGATTAGCAAATCTAGCTATGTGGCTTGTCTTATAAGTCTTATTCTGTTGTCTCAAAGAGCACAAATAAAAATAATTAGATTTGAGGAAAGTATCAATATGAAAGGTAGATACAAATTATCAATTTCATTGTGGGGATGTTCAACCTTACCGAATCCTAAGAAATCAATCTAGTTTTATCAAAATGTTTGCCTTTTCTCTTTCGAAATTTCTCCAGAGTGAAACATTATGAGATTACCTTCACCTTTTGCTGAAGCATTTAACATTGTTTTTCTATTTTCATACTTGTTTCTCTGCATTCTTTTCCTGCGTCTACACTGGTTTATCCATATACTTTTCATTAAAACAAAACAAAATAAAACATTATTCTCCATATTGCCCTAAAACAAAAACAAAAGAAAACATCCTATCCTACTATGAGAAGCCACTCAAGCATGAAATCGGAGCAACATTGCAAATCATGAACGTGGAGCACCTTGGAAGCCTGAATACATACATGGAGAGAACATGAACAATAATCACTCAGAAGGGTCATTTTAATAACCATGGAAATGAACATTAAAACAAGTCAGTGGTTCCAGGGTTAACTGAAACCTTAGCTTTTATAATAACAAACTAGTTTCAAATACCATCAAAACATCAGATACAGCAATGGAATGCATTGCATATATTTAAAATTAGTAAAAAAAATACTACATCTCTACGACTGAGGCTATTTAAATCTAGTTGTTTTGAGTTGCTTTTTAAGGACGATAAATTTTTAAAGTAGTTTAATTTTGTATTGTATTGTTTGTTGTATATTGTCTATTGAGATGCCTAATAAAAGTTGATGGATGGAGTTGCTTGTGTCAGTTCATCACTTATTTATCTGCTTTTCTCAGAACCACAGAAATGCAATTGTTGTTCAATGCCAGATTGTTTTCTAAGAACACATTCTGAAATTTGCTTGACTTTGACTTTAGCTTTTCAAATCTACTAATCCACATGCTTAGTATTTTTTAAAGGCATATTTAGTACAAAGTGCTATTTATTAGTCCAACTGCATATATTTATTGCACAGAGGGCATGAATGAGTTAGAATTAAGTTCGTTCATCTCACTTACTTTCTTGGGACCAAGTTAAATAGATTGAAATCTAACCAATTATAGCCCAGAAATTTATCATTTTTGGTAGCTTGTGGCCATATAATTTACATGATTTTAGTGATCCAGACAAAAAGTGTGATGACAAAGGAACCACCATTATCATTGCCAGGCTCCAACATGCAATGACATTCAAGGGGGTCCGACCATAAATACTTCATAAATATCTTAGAACTCTCCCAATGTCTTTCAGCACTGGATTATTTTTGCCTGTTTTCATTCCTTTCTGCTGTATTGCTTTCTCAAAGTTTACTATTCATATGACATACTGGTTAATTTCTCTTTTGAATGACTTCTCCCATACTATGTCTCTGAAACCTTAACTACACAGCTTGATAGAAACAAGAAGAGTACTGATGTAAAACAAATCAACGGGGCCTTCAGTTACAGCAAGAGCTTGGAAAAATTGCTTCAGGGAGCTTAAATCCAATTGCTGAATGGGAAGTCAACACATATATAAATATTATTGATTCTGTGGGCATATTCTAATTGGCAAATGTAGTTAGATTTAACCTCTAGACTACATCTTCCAAATCCCCCAACCAACATAGCTACTAGTCAAGCTGTTGCTGGGAATGTAGAAGGTCTAACTCAAAGAAGGAAGTTCTGGTGACTGTCCTGAATATATTTCACTTCTTATAACTGCACAGAAAACCATCCTAAACCCTGTGGCTTGAGGCCTGGAAGAAGAGATGTAAACAATTGGTTCTAGCTGTCATGAGCTCTCTAGGCAATAGGCATTTGTAGACAAGATGTACTGTATATACTCATGCATAAATCTAGAAATTTTAGTCAAAACACACATCCAAAAAACCTGGGTCAACTTATCTATGGGTCAATGTAAGTAACACATCTTAACTCTTATAAAAAAAATCAAACCATCCCTTCTCTGAGTAGAGAGCAAAAGATGGAAGTTTAGTTTGGCTCAGGAACACTTAAAAGAAGTGCCAGTCCCCTCTATTATCACTGCTGTGGCCTTTTTGAATGCCTGGGTAGGAAAATAGTGATGGCAGCAGCTCTTTGGTTCAGAGAGAGTAGCAGGGGTTGATGCTTTTTTTAGGTTCTCCTGTGACAGATAAAGTTGTTGCCTTTCACCATTCTACTTTTTTTTTATAAGAGTTAATAATATACCTTAACTCCTACTTCGCATTTTTTTTTACAAGTGTGCATTTTCATAGCCCTACCCACACCTGCTCAACTTCCTCACATATTGCATGGCCACCATTTACCATAAGTACCCCCTCACCATTTTCAGGGGGAGCACAAACAGTTTGCAAGTTCTTTGGAATAGTTTTCCTTTATTTCATCCTCTGTTTCCTTTGTGATGCCCTAGGTTTTACCCGCAACTTCTCCATATCAAAATCCATAATTCTGGCTCCCAAACCTGCCCCTGTCTTATACATGATCTTGACTTATGCACAAGTATATAGTATATATCATTCATCTGCTGTGATAGTATTTAGCAACAGGGGAAACATTTTTCATAGGCTTTGTGATTCTCAAAACACCAACAGACAGTCGGATAAATTTGCAAGACAGGAAGAAATCCAAACATCTCAAGGCTCTCAGACAAAAGCTGAATATGAACAAGAGTGCTTTGCTGTGAGCTACCGCATCCCCCCCCCTTTCCTGTGGGATTTGTCATTGTTCTTCATCCTGCCCTCAAAAAGAAACACCAACAACTTTAGCTAACATGGTGCAACTTCTTCTTAAATTAAACACCAAAAATATGTTTTTAAAGATTTCACCCAGCAATTATTGTTAATTAATAATGGATTGTCAGTGCCAGGCCCACAGGGACTTACAGATTCTTTCTGTATCCACCATGTTTCTAGTTATTATTCCATAGTGTAATTTCACTACAATCATTGACTGGGAAGCATTATGACATTTCTTTCCCAATTAGCTGAACCGTCTTGTTTTCAAAATGTCAATATTTCAGTGTTATTGCCTCTGCAAATGTAGCCTGTGCAGATACCCCCAGGATCACACAGATGCTAGAAAGGAAGATTCTTGGGAAGCTTTATGTTCATCTGACTGCCTCTGCCAGAGAAGAATATTTTGTTGACTTTGTGACTTATTTCTCTACTGGTAGCTGCAAAAGCAATTCTCTGTTCATTTCCTATGGTCTGGTAGATATTCTTGAGCACTGTAATAATGTACAGGTTGTCAAGAGTTCAAACCACAGATCCACTCTATATAAGTTACTCAGGATCAACAACAAACTTGTAAGGTAGAACTGCCACCTCCTTTCTTTTTCAAATCAGATCAAAGCAATGAAACTTCAGCTGAACAGGATATCTTCAGGATTTCCTGATAGAACGAGACCATATAAAATACAGTCAGCTGTCAATATCCGAAAGGTTTTTATCCATGGATTCAACCTTCCATAGTTTGAAAATATTCAAAAATATACATATAAACTCTAATAAGCAAATCATGATTTTGCCATATGATATTACGGACCCCATTTTACTATGCCATTGTATTGAATGGAACATGAGCATCCATGGTCTTGGAACCAAACCCCAGAGGATACCAAGGGTCCAATGTAAAAATAAAATTGTACTCTCCATTCCCAAGAATCCCAAACCAAATCATTATTCAGTAGTAAGAATCAAGCAACTGGGGGCTAGATTTAGAACCCAGGCTCTTTCCTATAATATGTGCATGGCCTCACATAAATCAGATTGTATGGAGTTCTATTTATTTATAAGAGAGAGACAGAAAGATAAACACTATACACATGGAGCAAATGCGGGGAGGTGTGCCAGCCATTCAGGAATGTATGCAAAAACTGCAAGTCCTCACTCTCATACAAAATCAAAATCATATATTATGCACTATGTAAAGCAAAACTACAAATCATAGTTTTTGCACAGACAAGCTCAGTACTGAAGCTGTAATCAGTAAAATAAGAAAAAATAGCTGTGGTTTGTGTGAACTCTGTTGATCCACAAAGATCTTTACTGGCACAAGCATCATGGCATCTTGGCATCTAAGGTGGATCACGCCTAGTTAAATGAATTCATTTCCTCAATAATGGGCAAGACCTTTGAACCATCCACAAAAATAAATATGATGTATGCATTATCCTGAAGTAGTTTCTCAAAAGTATGTGCAAATAGGCTGCTAAAAATATAAATTCACAGAAAGACACAGAACTAAGGCAGGATTCTTTACCCAGGCCCACTTGTCCTACAAGGAAGCAATGTGACACAAAGAGTGGAAGATCTAGAACAAACATGAAGAGGAAACTCATACTAACAGTCAAAGCCACATGGACACAGGGAGACACTTCAAATGCATGAAGTTATCATATACTTCTGTTTCTGTTAAAATAGACTGATGTTACAGAATATTCTTGTTGTGGGGCCCATAGGGTTATCAGGCATCTCCATAGCATGAAGTAGAGGCGACGACTCCCAGAAATGCTTCAACAACTTTATTCAACAATAACTGGGCTTTCAGACTCACTCATGTGGTCAGCATGTTGCCTTACAGGTCTCCCAACCCCTTTCTAACTTCTCCAGGGCTCTTGGGTGGGGTCCTTTTCTCTCTGTTCCTGGTCAGCTTTCTCCTACTCCCTGAAAGACTGTTCTAGGAGCCAATATCTGCCCCTGATATCCTAGCACAGCCTAGGACCGATTACATGGCAGGCCTGAAACGGGCCCTTTTCTGCCTCAAAGGTGTACCCAGTCCTCCAAGAAACACTCCACTCGAGGGTCCCATAGGACCTCGTTTCGTCTGCTTCCCCTTCTACCTCTCAGGTGTCGACGAACCAAAGCTACCTTCCATGTCTCTCGGCCTTGTTGCCTCCCTTCTTCTTCCCCAATACGGACCTCATCCCTCGGCGTTCCAACTCCACCTCCCCTCCTCAGGCCCATCCTGTTCTCATATACTGCTCTCTCTGATCCCACCTTCCACCCTCTCTCCATTCTCAGGTGTTTCCCATGTCTGCACCATTTCCCAAAGTCCCACGGTGTCTCCAAGTGCCCATCCTCCTGAAGTGTGGGACCCCAACCTGACTCCTCCCCATCATCCACCCTTTCACAATTCTAGGTCTGATTCTGGCTGAAATCTAGAAGTACAGTGCACCTGCTTACACTGAACGCTGTGTGATGGAAGAGGCAATGGTGCACACACTCATGGCACTTGAGCATATGTGGTATTTGCCTTACAACTTGGGGTGGGGTCTGGAACAGATCCTCTTTGTAAGGAAAGGGTGCACTGTATATTCATAATGGCAAGAGTAGTATACAAATGGAATCAATGGAATAAATTATTCTGGAGAAGAGAGAAGTGTTGTTGACTGAGAATCTTTGAGCAGAGGATGAGCAGCCATCTCCTGGAGATATTCTACAACTAGATTTCCTGGTTCAGTAGCTAAATAGATGCTAAATCGATAGCTAAATAATGCTCAACAATTTTAAAATACTGTACCTCTTTCAAAGGAAATTAGATTAAAAAGTATAAAACACAGTGGTAGCCATGTAACTATAAGAAATATTCCAAAAGGCATAATGTGACAATACCTTATTAGACTAACCTAAAAGATACAATATTCTGTGCCAGCTTGCAAAACAATTAGACCCTTTCGCTGAGTAAAAATATCACAAGAAGGAGGCAATGAAAATAGGAGTACTCATCTAACTGCCTCTGCCAGAGTAGAATATTTTTGTTGGTTTAACAACTGATTTCTCTGCTGGTAGCTTCAAGGATAATTCTCTGTTTACTTTCTATGGTCTGGTAGATATTCTTGAGCATCATAATAATGCATGGGTGGATTTATATTGATCTTAAAGTCGTGTATTTTGAGTATTTTATGGAGCAACATGACTGCGGATTATCACATAGTGTCAACCAGGTATTAGGTTTAACCTGAATAGTCCCTAGGCTTGCTGGGGCCAGAAAAAACAGAACGCCAGAAACCTTTCTGCTCTATTTTAAAAATGCAAAGAACTCCTATAAAAACTCAAAACAACTTCGATCAGGCCACTTTGCATGAAGTTTAGACAAAAAACTAACAACTTAAAAACAAGTTTGCATCTGCTTGCACATGCACACACACACAAACAGAATACTCATCCTTACAATAAACTGTGGTATTGAATACAACATAATACACAACTTTAAAAGTGATAATTATAACTAGAAAGCCAGCTTCAAAACAAACAAACTATAAAATGTCATGTCTTTAGAAACAGATAAATTCTTCATTATAATATAATACCAGATGTTCTTTTATTGGGAAAAAAATAGTATCCTCATTCCAAAACATATCACTAAAATAAAACTAAAGTCAGAATAGTTGACAATTGAAATTTTCTAAGCAGCTTAAGCACACCAGTCCCCAAAGAAATAGACATTGTATAACCATTCTCTTTGATATATGCAAAGTTGAAAGATCAGCACCAGACCAAGGTAATTCATTATGTATTCTATCAGAGACACAAAAGACTGCAGCAACTGTACGACCATAGCATTAATTGTGCTCACAATTCTGCAATATACATTCCACTCATACATGGAAAGACAAATCTCAGAGGTGTAAACGAGGTTCAAGAAAAGAAGAAGCACTAGGAACAACATTGCAAACAAAAAATGGTCAATGTCTAATGGAGCGCACCATAGATTTCCAGGGAAAAAAAAAATAATCATGTGCTTTTAACAACATGGGAGGGCCACTAAATCTGATAGTCTTGAAGAAAAATCTATAACTAGAACAAGAGACTACTATTAGATCAGAATATGGAAAAACAGAACATTGAAAGATTGGATACATGAAGACCAGGCAGGCTTCCCCCCAAATAAACATATTAAAGATAACATGAGAGTGGTATTGGATACCATAGCATGTTATGAGATATACAATAAGAGAAAGCTTGCTTTGATCTACTAGACACAGAAAAAATGTTTGACAATGTAAAATGGGATTTCTTAAAGGAGGTTTTGGAGAAAATGAACCTTGTAACTAACTATCTGAAGTGGAATAAAAGTATCTGTGAGAAGCAAAGTTTACAACTACTAGTGAATGGGGAGAAGAGTAGAACTTGTGACGTAAATAAGGACACAGGAGAAGGATGCCTGTAGTTACTGTTATTCTTCCTCATAGTTTTAGAAGTCCTAAGCAGGAAAATCAGAGGAGACTCATCAATAAAAGGCTTAGAACTGAAAGGTCAATCTTACAAATTAAGAACTTTCGCAGATGATTTAGTCATCATACTGGAAGATCCAATTAACAGCATAGAAAGATTATTAACAATTTTAGAAGAATTTGGTGTGCATTCTGGATTTAAAATCACTAAAACAAAAACAAATATTCTTGTGAAAAACTTCACTAAAAGGGATGCATTAGAACTGTCAGAGAAAAACAGAATGTTTTCCTATTAGCAAAAGGCTGAGGCAAGGCTGCATTCTACTTTTCTGTACTACTTGTTCAACTTGTGTGCAGAAAAGATCACTCCAAGAGCAGGTTTACACTTGGAAGAAAAGGGTAAAGATAGGAGGAAGGAGCACCAACAATCTAAGATATGCAGATGACACCATACTACTACTACCCCTACTACTGATAGTAATAATAATAAATTTTATTTATTTCTTGCCTCTCCTCAGGGCTTAAAGAGGGATACCACATGTTAAAATACAAAACACAATTAAAACCACATAAACACACAGTTAAAATATAACACTATAAAACTATTTAAATATACTCATAAGTGAACATATACAATTAAAAAGCCATAATTTAAAATTGACTGTATAGGCCTGCCTAAAGAGATATGTCTTTAATGCATCTTTTTCAGCTGTTATATTTCCTCTGGCATGTCATTCCACACTCTGGGAGCAGTATACAAAAAGTTCCTCTGGGAAACCATTGCCAGTCTAGTCCTGGTGGGTTGAGGCAAACATTTTCCAGATGAATTGAACATACAGGACAGTTTGTATGGGAGAAAATGATCCTGTAGCACCTTGGACCCAAACCATGTAGGGCTTTAAGGTAATAACCAAGACTTTGTATTACGAATGAAAACATCTCAGACTTGGAACAATTACTAAGGAAAGTCAAAGAAGAAAGTGCAAAGGCATGTTTAATGCTGAACATAAAGAAAATAAAAATAATGACCACAGAGAATCTACATAAATTCAACCTAGACAATGAGGAAATAAAACTAGTCAAAATGTTCCTGTATCTTGGATTAAACACTGATCAGAACAGAGACTGCAGAAAAGAAATTAGAAAACTAGGGATGGAAAGGGGAGTAATGAAAGAAGAAGACATGATCTTAAAGAGTAAAGATATACAACTAAGTACTAAAGATAGAATCATCCCAAAGCATTGTATTCCCCATCATGATGCATGGATGTGAGAACTGGATAGTAAAGAAACTGAATAAGAAGAAACATAACTCATTTGAGATGTGGTGGTGGAGAAGAGTGCTGAAGATAGCATGAACAGCAAAAAAGACAAACAAATGGGTCCTTGAACAGATCAAGCATGAACTCTCTCTGGAAGCCAGAATGACAAAACTGAGAATGTCACACTTTGGCCACATCATAGGAAGGCATGACAGATTAGAAAAGACAATAATGCTTGGAAAGGTAGAAGTAGTAAAAACAGAAGCAGACTGCACACCCGATGGATAGACTCAATCAGGGAAGTCATGGGCCTGAATTCTTAGGACCTAAGCAGATCAGTGAAGGACAGGGTATCTTGAAAAAGTCTCATCCATGGGGTCACCATGAGTCTGGGTTGACTCAAGGGCAGTTAACAACAAACAACAAGGAGTAAACCTTCATTTAATTTTGCTCCTGTACGCGAGAATCAATAATTTAATTCTGTTTCTCCCACACAACAAGATTATGAGAAGTTTCACATATTTTGGATGGTATTTAGCGCTTTGTTCCATAAAAAGTCATTTATGTAAAAATAAATCACATTTTTTGGCAGAAAATAATATAATTTGTTCAAAAACAATGTCTTTTGAGCACAACAGTGAATTTTGCACAAATAGTATATTGAATGCAAAATTCAATGTTTTCTGTGCAAAAAAATGGGGCCGCCCAACTTATTGGGCCAGCCCAGTTGGCTAGAGGGACTAGGAGGAGGAGACACTATCTCCCAGAGAAGGCACTACGTGTCTCAAAAAGTAATGGGGGCGGAAGTGCTGTCCGATTGGGCGTCATCATTACAAGGTGCCACCAGGGATTGTCGGAGGGGCTGGGAAAGTGGTCTCACCAGCCTATTCTGGCCTCTCTTTGGCTGTTGTGCCTATTTAAGGCCTATGCTCAGTGCCATTTTGACTTGGAGAACCTTGGAGGGCTGGAGGAAAACAATTGAAGGAGGTATAGATGGCATTGGTATTGAAGGAACGCCTCCTCCCATACAATCCTTCCCACACACTCTGATCCTCTGGGAAAAAACCTCTTACAATCTAGAAAGACCAGACTGGTGGTGACCTCCCAGAGGTCCTACTCTGTCACTGCTCCAAAAACTTGGAATGACCTGCTGGAAGAAATTCACCAATTATTCTCACTCGAGGCTTTTAAAAAGGCGACAAAAACCTTTCTCTTCTGGCAGGCCTTCCCCAATTGATAATGTCCAGAACCATTTCAATCCCTCTCCTTTTCTTATTTTTCTTATTTGTGGTTTGTTTTTTAATTTTGATGTATTGTACAACAATAAAAACAACAAGCCCCACAAGCCCCTGACCCAACCCTCCCTCCCAACTATAAAAATAAACAGTAAAAGATAGTTAAAAAGTACATAACAATACATCAAAATTAAAAAACAAACCACAAATAAGAAAACTTTGCTGTTACCCGCCTCGATGCTCAAAGGAGAGGCAGGATATAAATAAATTATTATTATTATTATTATTATTATTATTATTATTATTAGGAGGCCTATTTGTTTCAAGCTATTCTCCAGGTTCTATGAGTATCTACCATGGGTTTTCAATTCAAAAGATGAGGCCAGCCTGTTCAGAACAGCCTTCACTATTATTTTCTTTGGGCTCTGAGGGTGGGGGAGCTTGTGCCTTCTTCCAAGGCTGACAACTCCAAATGAGCACCACAGAGGAGAATGTCTCTTTTGTTGGAAACTGTTTAGTTCTTCGCAGGTGAAGTGTGATCAATATGGAAAGGGTTTCACCATCATGCTATGAAGGCTCCATGTTTCCCATCTGTGCCCAGTCTGGATATTGCACAAATATATGAAGTCCCAGCCACAAAAGGACAGTCCACTTTCCCCTCATTTTGATGGCTCCCCACTGACATGATATCAGCTAGGGTAAGTGCTTTGCTTGACTTTGCAGGATGTGGGACTGCCACCAGAAGAATTCAGGGGACACTCCTTTCACATTGAAACTGTTACTTTGGCAGTGGAATGTGGCTTACCAGCAAACTCTAAAAAGAGACTGGACAGATGGAAATCCAGGGCTTTTGTTGGCTACATATAGGCCCTTAATGCAGTGGGGTGCAGGGTTGATGGAAGACATTGCCTAGGGAGGATAGCTTTCAGTGGTGACAGCATAGGTTTTGGACCTGCTGAGCATGGTTTCCAGGGCTGTGTACCACTGGATCGGGAGTCAAATGAAGACCTGAGGGTGCTGAGAATGTTGCGGTATTGCCATCGTGAGGGCAACACCAATTCAGCATCCCTCAGTGACAAGAGGCAGAGATGTGATTAAGAGATCAAGTGGTTACTTGGGATGTGGACAGGCATTTAACCAGTCAGCCCCTTTGTCATCCTGAAGCTTGTCCATTACCAAGCAATTGGGTTCATCGATCAATCAGGGATTGATGGATGACAAATCCAGACCTCATGCTTTGAGGCCAACCCTATACTACAACTGTTCTACAAATGAAGTCGTGGCCTTTTCCTTCCAATTGTGGTGTGACGGTCATTCATGTGGTCTTTTTGCAATATAAACAAACAAACCCAGAGTGTTTTTTCCCCACAACCCTCCCTTAACATTCCTAAAACGCAATAATAATAATAATAATAATAATAATAATAATAATAATAATAATAATAATTCTTTTGCAGTGGTTGAATATTTCCTTGACAAGATCTCTCACTGTCAAAACAGATGAAAAAATCTGCAAGTATTCTTTATATCCCTGTGGTACAAGGGATTTGTTTCTGGCTTGTCCTGAGCCTTGTCTGTCTTGAAGTTCTACACCAGCAGAAAAGGTGAGTATAGGTGCTTGCCAGTGTGTGGTCCTGTAGAGTGATCATCACCAAGAAAATACTGCTCTTTGCTCTGTTTTTTGAGCACTCAGGTTCTTGTTTCCTGCTCTTTTTTCTTAAACACAGATGGTGAGCAAACAATAGTTGCTCAGCTTTTTTAAAATCCAACACTGTTGCCATTTATGCTCCAATTTCATTCAATCAATTTATCACATTTATTTAAATGCATCACTGTTTTAAGTTGTTACTTTTTGGAAGGTGGGTGACATCTTGTTATGCCATGTTTCTACTTGCTAGTCAAACAATATCACCATCCTTCTACTTCCCTCTAAATCAGAGGTAGGCAACCTTTTTGAGCCGGGGGCCGGGTTGCTGCCCCTCAGACAACTGGGGGGGCCGAAGCCAAAAAATAAATAATTAAATAATTTTTTTTAAAATTTAAATAAATAAATAAACTGGGACAGATGTAGGACAACATTTTCAAATGGTGGACACTTTTTAAAAAAAAAGTGGAGGACACGCAAAAAAAATTGCTGATTTTTTAAAAAAATGTTAATATAAATGCATGTTTCTGAGGTGTCTATAGACAATTGCCTCCCTTGCCCCTGCGTGCGAGAGGCCAAAGGCCCCGGCGGCAATCGGCGGCAGGACCAGGCTGGGGCTGGTCCCAAGGCCTTGCCGGGCCGCATCCGGCCCGCGGGCCGCAGGTTGCCTACCCCTGCTCTAAATTCTAAGAGGTTACATTCAAACAAAAGAAGTGTTAATTTTAAAATGGCAATTTGACTTGATATTGGTGATATAAAGCAAACCGAGGCATTGGTGATATTGAAGGACACAATCTCACATTTGGTTTTGAAATCATTGTGCTGGAAAGCATATAGCAGATATTGTTTTTCTTTTTCTTTTTAAATCTATTCTGAGTTCTTGAACTAAAGCCCTGCAGAGAAGGTCGTGGTGAGGAGAACTGCTGCATGAAGTCATCCAATTAATTCTCTTCACTGGAGTCTTCTCTCCATGAGCTCTACATCCAAGCCCAGTGAGAAGAGCCAAAAATTGGGCAGACTTTCATCTTTGCACATTCAATCACACAAGCAAAATCCAGACAGCTGGAAACATACACTAAAATATTAAAATATATATTTCTTTGTTTTCTTCTTTTAAAGCCCCCCCCCCTATTATGAAATTAATTCCAGTTGTGTTTATATGTTAGTCAGAGAAGTGGTGGGATCCTTAAGACCATTTTAAAATAATAAAATATTACAACAAAATCGATAGCATATTGGGATGCAGCAAGCTACACAAAGATATGATGATCTTTTTTTAAAAAAAGCGGGGGGGATGAGATCAGGTGTTTTGCTGAAAATGTGTCATAAATTATTATCACATAAATAGAATCAGAAAGCTTCTATTCATAACAGGTTTAACACAGAGAGAGAAAGAGAGAGAGATCATGTATTCCATTAGGAAAGAGATCTGAGAGGAAGTAGAAAGCATTGCTGCATCACACTATTACATACTGATCATCTGTGATGGGAAAGCATTATGGAAAGGCTGGAAGATCTGAGCATGAGGTGGTAATAGGCTGAATATTACCAAAGCTCATTTTAATGTCCTCTGGAGAAGCCAGCTGTTAAACAGAGATAAAGCTTGAAATCCTTCCATTATTGTTCAGACTCTGGGCCTGGTGACAGCTGTGATTTGAGTGGATCTCCCTGTTAGAATTTCAAAATGAAAATGAGGAACAAATTCTCCACACAGGTTTGCAAATGTGTAGGCCTTCACATTAAGAGACATGGTGCTGTTACTTCAGCAGCTAATGTCCATGTGCCCTAGAATCACTGACATCTTCTCCTGTTACACTTTTTTTAATGGTAGTACTGAAGAACATTAGTACTGGAGAATATCAGGCAGAAGAACTTCAGCTAGTGGCTCACTACCCAACTCACATCACAGGGTTTCAGTTTTTACTCTAATGATGATTGATTGATTGACTTCAAGTCTACCAGAAATTTTGAGAGAGATTTTAAATTACCAGTGATGAAGATTATATCCAAGAATCTAACAATCAGTGAGGTATCATTGAACAATGTGTCACGTACAAAGTAATGTCACTTTTTGCAATTGCACTATATATAGAAATTTCATTGAGATGTTTTATCATTTTGAGTAGAATTGCTCTCTGAGCACATATCACCACCTGAACCTTAGAAGGAGGAGATGGTAAAGGTGGAGTTGATGGTGTTGATGTGTGTGTGATATCAGTAATACATCCATCATTAAGATCAGAGCAGTGGAGTTTATGCACATAATTGGTTCCCTATCTGTGCAGTGGCTCCCAGTGCCAGAAAAGAAACTCTTAGTTGGCCTCCACAAGAGAAACCAGAATGCACTGTGATTCGTGTAAAACACCAAGCTACATCACCTGTAGAGGGCAAGAGAAAAGGCTATTTAAGAACCAGTCACCCTTTCATATGTCCCTCTTGCTTTTGGATACAGCAGCTGTTTTTGATTTGGCCGAGTCTTGCTGTTTGTTTTTGTTTTCCTTTCCCCTTGTGGTTTGCATAGTCATCTATTGCTTTTCTGTGTTTGTGTGTCTTCACTACTTGCTCTAGCTTATGCTCAGTACCATCACAGTGTTTGCATTTGTGAGTGTCACAGGGTAAGTGGGCTTCACAACCCCTCTTGTTGAGAAAGGTGGTATATAAATCCTGTAAACAAACAAACAAACAAACAAACAAATGTTTATTCCTGTTCTCAGTTTTGTTAGTGGTGTGTGCCTTCAAGTAGTTTCTGACTCACAGTGACCCTAAGGTGAACCTATAATCGTTTTTTCTTGGCAAGATTTGTTCAGAAAAGATTTGCCATTGCCTTCCCCAGAAGCTGAGTTGTGCAAAGGCATCTAGTGCCCTAGTGGATCTCCAGAGCCACAGTCCAGTGCTCAAACAACTATGCCATGCTGGCTCTTATACAGCTTTCATGACTCTGACCTTCAATTAGGACATAATCCTGTCTGAATGATGTGAAATGTGTCTAGATTTTTGGGGGGATGGAACAGAATGAATAACGATAAATGTTGACAATAAGCATAGTCAAATAGATGAGTGGGTAGTCAGATAGCCAACCAACCGTAAATAACACTGACGTATAATATAGCAGACAAATAGCCTGTTTCCTCACTTACAGACTATGACATTGCACTTTGTAAACATAAGCACAATGAGGGATATATGGTAGACAGAAAAGGTGGGAGAGAAAGTTCATTTGGAGACTGTTCAAGTATTTAACAAGTATTTAAAAACAGCAAGAGAACTCATCCAGACTGGCCAAATATATTAGACACACTCAGAATAGACTCTGCCTCAAGGCTGGCATATAATGCCAGTCTCTAGAAGACCTTAGAGTACTTTTTATGTTTTTGCAGCTTGCTGCCAAACCCCTCCTCATATTCTTTCTCCCCTACAATTGCCTAATAAATCTGCAAGGAAACAGGTTGTTCTCTGATTGACATAGCTATTTAATTCTTTTAAAATTTCTCTAGAACCGCTTTCTTCTGCCACGCTCTGCCACACCATGCCATGCCTTCCTCCTCTTCCTCCACCCTCCCCCCCCATGGGCTTGCCATTTGTGGATGCTCAAATTCACAGATGGCAAATCCTTAAACATTGATGAAAAGACTGATACACCTGGAGTTGTCACGAGTTGCTTTAATGTTGTGGTTTCTCCTGATGCTGAATTGGATGTTTGTACATTGTATAAAACACCAATTCTTGTAAACAGAGCAAATGTCAGTATCAAATTTGAAAAATACAAAGACTAGTTTTAAAACTTATGCTCCATTTTCCCCTCAACTTCAATCTGTCTCCTGCTATTCAAAGAATAATTGTGTTTGCTAAGAGGATATCAAGTACATTTGAATGAGAATGGAGCAATGAGTCTTTATTACTCAAATGTTTCCATAACAAAGAAGCATAAACTTATCACAAAAGTCATTTTCTTCCATTGACTGACGGTAATTTCAGTGCATGCCCAATTCTCCATTATGTAACATTAAACCTTGCAAAGTATTCATAATGAAATGATAACATTCCATCTGCTCTACAATGAGGGTGTAAAGTGATAAAATGCAAAACTGTATTATTAGCTGCATTGTTAAAAGAGTAATTCACAAACTGCTTACAGCTGCTGTGAACATCATGAGAAGTAATGATGAAGGATCCATGAAAACCTCTCATGCCCCTTATTGTCAGATCCAAGTACTAAGCCAAAGGGCAACCTGTGGATCTTTTTCATGGTAAGATAAGAGTCATGTATTGTACAGGAATGGTTAACATGTTCTTCCATCACATTTTATTCTGCTCACTTCAGGATAGGGACTAGAGCATGACTAAACTGACCATACTTGGTCATTTTGCCCACCTTCAAACTGGTGTTTTTGCATTGTCTATATTTTAGAAGTAGAGCAAAATCCTTCAGAGTGAGTAGAACTGAATGACTGTGTTTTTGATTCTCCAAGAAAGTCCTCTCCTGAAATACTTATTGGAAGCTGGGGAGTTCAAATGGCTCTTGCTATTAAATATAGTGGTTGGTTTCTTTGACATCCATGGGGGCCTGCCATTATAGCAGACAGCACAAGAATATGCACATTGGGACACATCATTTAGTCCTCAGTCCCTTTTTTTTGTGTCACTTCTCTTCTCAAATTCTTCCTTAGCCCAATTCTTTTCTTTCCTAGGTTTAGTGATATTTTGCTTGGGGATTCTTTGCTCTTCTTTCCTCTACTTTCATATGTATTTCTGGTTTTGTACATACACCTTTGTTGTTGATGATGATGTTGTTGTTCCTTTCTTTGTTCATTTCAGGCACATTATCTGAATAGGGAAGAAATGAGCAAAAAAGGTGAGCAAAAAATTGAGCAATGAAAGCAAAACCACAAAAGTTTATAGGAAAAAGAAAAAGAAAAGATAATGCATAAATTACTCAACCTCTGGAAAAGGATGGAGACAGCTTTAAAGTCACCACAATGAGCTCAATACGATTTATTTGGGACAGATACATTCATTGTTCCACTGTAATCTTGATCCAGCCAAGTGCAATTTGATGTAGCACAGAATAATAGTAATAATAATTTTTGTTTTCTTGTTTTTATTCTGTGCAGCAATTCCCTGTTTGCTCAAACTGTACACGGGTAAAATAAGTAAATTAAAAGCATAGCTTATTCATAATTATGCTGTCCTTCAGAAGTTGAAAACACCATAATAGGATTCTCGGGTGCAGGGAGGGGGTTGGAGAAACCCAGGCTCTCAGATTTTTTGTGCTTTTTCAAATTTCTAATTCTCTGAAAGAAAAATAGAAATCATTAGATGGAATCATTACATGTCTGCATTCACTAGAACAAGACTGACAAGAGAAACAGGTGAGATATAAAATGGGTTTTCTGTAACTGTTGTCCAGGAGACAATGTAACGTCCCTTTAACAACTCTTCCTCATCTGTGAACCTTTTGAAAAGCCAGGTGGCTATTTCATTTTCAGGACACTTTAAGACACCTGGGATGTAGTAGGATAAAACTGATTTTGTAACAGGAAAGGAAAAAATGCTTAAAATATTTTTTAAAAGAACACATTCTTCCACACATATTTTAAGATCCCATCCACCCTTCTCTTTTTTTCCTTCTTGGATATGCCAGACTTGGAAATGCTTACTTCCAAATAAAGCTTTAGTAGTAATTACTATTTTATTACACTGCACAATAGTGACTGCATATTTTGTTGAAGTAATGCACCTTTAAACAACTGAAAATATTTTGAGTGACAAGTGACACATATTCTATGGGACAACCACAGACTGCAGAGTCAGGGGCGCATGGCAGGAAGCGAGGTTTCTGCAAGATTATATCATGCAATTAGGCACTGAATGACAACACAGAGCCAACACTCTATATAAGATGGACCAAGAGTGTGGGTTGGTTTGGAGTTGTTTGTAGACATTGTTGTAGTCGAAGTTGGAGAAGACATTGGTGGAAGTTGACTGAAAGGAGTGTGTAAATATTGTATCATATTGTACACAATGCAACTGAAGATAAAAGCCTCGAGAATTTGGATGAAACAACTACTTGTGAGTCATATTCGTGTGTGAGTGGAAAATGTTCAGTGCATTGCCAATACCAATAGCTGGGCGTTTTTGTTTTTTGGAACTCTGCTACGTTATTGTTTTGGCTGCATTTGGGTGACATGTCCCCAGAGTTGGCTTTTCCCTTGCAAACATAATTTGGCTTTTCCCTTGCAAACATAAACAGACTTGAAATGTATTAGTAGAAGAAAAACTAGTTTTTCTATTTCACACAACTCTAATTGTCATGGCACCACCCTAAGGAATTTTAAGGTTTGTAGGCCTCTGACATACACAAAATTCCCTGCAAACTGCTCTAATGAACTCCATGGTTTCCTGAGTGCCTTTCTACAATACAAAACTGAGGTGATGTAATTTTCAAATTCCCACTTTTCAATGAACTTGGATGTCCTCTCATTAAAGGTTCTCAGGATAGAAACATGAGAATTAACGTACTATAAAAATGATATACCCGTGTAGTACAGATATACCTTTACACTCCTTTTTTTTCTTGACTTAAAGTTGAAAATCCAGGCCTTGCACCAAATGCTTTAGCCTGAATTGAAGAAAAGCTTAGTCTGCTGAGGAATAAGGAAACTACTTTCTACACTTTTTTTATTTTTAGTGGAGAGCATGGGGAAGCAGAGAAGTGCCAAGCTGAGTCATTTTCACAAGCATTGCTGTGTTCTCTCTCCCACTCTCCACCAGGGAAAGAATTATGGGGCAGAACAGACCACCGCAAAAGGGCAGATTTGGGCCACCCCAACACCACTTGGCCTGGTGCTGTGGCGACCATATGCCATGGCCTCAATCCACCCTAGAGCTGGCCTAAATAGGAGCAGAAAAGATCCCTGGGCATTTTAGCTTCTATGCAGCTTGTAAACACCTCACTGTTGGAGCGTCTTGAAGCTGTCCATTGCCAGGGCAGCTTCTCGATGTCTTGGGGGTCTGTGGCACCAAGCTGCACAGAAACTGGCTTTACCGTCTGGTCTGGTCCAGCCCTATGTTGTCAGGGAATAGCTGGAGATGAAAATCTGAGGTTGAAAATTCAGGGAATACTGGGATTTTTGTCCTGCTTCATTGAGTTTTATAGTATCTTGCCCTATTTCTCAATTTGTTTGGGCTTAAAGTTACAAGAGCCCCAGCCATGCAACTCTAACACACACATTCACACATCACATACTCTTTCTCTCTCACACACACACATACACATTTCCTTTTCCTTTATTACTACATAGGTGAAGATCTCTGCATGCCATGATATTTGGTAACTAAGAATGCAAACCACTTGAGTTAAACATATTTAGGGGTAGCTGTGCTGGCTTTGTAGCAAAGCACAGTATCATTTAAATCAAAGTGCACAAAACACATGTTTCAAGCTCCCAAAATTCCATGGGCTTCATCATCAGTCAAAGCTGTTTAAGAATCATACAGGAGGAAAATAATTATAATGATGTTAGTCAGAAACCTGCATTTTGTCAAGATGTGGCTGTTCTCAGTTCAAGTCATATTGGAGGGACATTCACGCAGGCAGGCCCCTGCTCCTTCTAGCGATGTGGATACTCCAGCAAATAAAAATTTTATGTTCCATTAGATGGAAAGAAATGGGAGAAAGTATCCCAGTAATGGATGTGTTGATGCCTGAAAGGTCTTGACAGCTGCCAAAGCTACCACCACCACTTTTGTTAGTTTAATAAAGGGTGTCATTTCACCTAAATGTTATCTCACCATGAAAAAGTCTATATTTACAAACTGGAACATTTGATTCCAGCAAGGAGGTCTTTAGCACATATGGTGCTGTAGACACAAGTGCTAATATATCTGCAGGTTGTCTCTCTATGGCCCCAGTGAGTAGTAAATCTATCCCCACCCACCCCCCACCCCCATCATTCCAACTACACCAGGCTAATAGCTATTTTTAAAGGGAGGCAAGGGAGAGCATGAAAAGGGGAAATGCCACTGTTTATATATGGCATCTTTCTACTGGCAGTTTTAAAACACACACACAAAACAATGACATGCAAGTTTGCCAGCCAAAAGGGTAGAGAATGTACATAAAAAAGCCCAAATTCTTCCTACGTGGGGGAGAAAGAATTATGATGCAAAACAGGCATAACTTACAGATTTATTTGATTTATTAGATGAGTCTTGCTGTTACTTGAAATTCTCATACTTATGCTTCTCATACTTATGCTTCTTATGTGTCAGCCAATCAATTCCAAATTATGGTGACTCTATGGTATCTGTTAGAGCCATTGTGGCACAATGGTTTGAGTGTTGAATTATGGTTCTGGAGACCAGGGTTCAATTTCCAGCTTAGCCTTGAAACCCATTGGGTGACCTTGAACAAGTCAGATGTTCTCAGCCTCAAGGAAAGGCAATGGCAAACCTCCTCAGAACCAATCTTGGGTTCACAGCATCTATAGTAGTCAGAGAGCCCAAAGCCTGATAAATGGTGAGAAAACTAAAAGTGTTGATATTAGCAAAGGAACCAGACAGGGATGCCTTCTGATTCCCTTACTTTTCATCATTGTGATGGAGATTCTCAATAGGAAATTAGAGGAGAACAAAGGATTGGATTTAGCCAATGATTCTTATAAGTTGAGATCTTTTTCAGATGACTTGGTCATGTTATTGATTATCCTAAAAAAAGCATCCCAAAATTAATTGAGATTCTAGACTTTTTGTTTTAAGGTGGTTGATTTTATACCCAGAGTAGTTTCCAAATTCCTCTAGAATCCAGGGTATAAAATCAATCACCTTAAAATGAAAATTCTAACAAAGAATATAAGAAGAAAAGAAGAACAAGAAATAGAAGAAATATCTAATTTCAAAATGGAGAAGGCAGATAAATATCTCAGTATAAATATCACAAAGAAAAATTCTGACCTGTTCGATAACAACTATAGCACAACATGGAATAAAATTAGAGAAAATTTAAGGAAATGGTTGAATATGAGAATTTCGTTGTTGGGATGAATATCCATGATCCAGATGACAGTCTTGCCTAAACTCTTATTTCTATTTCAGACTATACCAATCATCTTAAATGATAAAATATTTCAAAAATGAGATGGAGAGATAAAGCTGAGAGTGAGGCTAAATACACTTCAAGATAGTAAGGAAAGAGGTGGAGTGGGCCTGCCCAATCTCACTTTATTACTATGCATGTTGTATGGCATGGGTAAAGGAATGGGTTACCCTAGAAGACAAGATACTATTAATTCTAGAAGGCCATAGTTTATACTTTGAATGGCATGCCTTCCTCTGCTTTAATACATTTAATTCAAACAATGGAAGGTATATTAAAGGAGAAAAATTAATTCCACATATTACTATTCTCAGAAAGTAAACATCAAATAAAAATTTTCTACAAATTTTATTGAAACTCCAAATGGAGACGGAAGTGGTAAAGAACAACATGGTCAAATGGGCCCAAGACATCGATCATACAATTTCATTAGACCAATGGACCAAGACTTGGAATGAAAATATCAAATTTACAAGAAGCTTTGAGCTGAAAGAAAATTTCTACAAGCTTCAATTTAGATGGCATCTATCCCCAGCAAGGTTAGCACAGATTTACAGTGATAGGAAAAATAGCTGTTGGAAATGTAACAAAGAAAACACCTCTTTTTTTCTACATGTGTTGGAAGTGTGAAAGAGTAAAGCATTTCTGGGAAGAAATACATATGAAGATAAAGAACACCTTACAAATAGAATCGCCTTTAGTCCCAGAATTCTACTTGCTGAATATGCTGGACATGTTAGATCACCCAATGGTAAAAAGGTATGGGAAGATGCTACTTTATATGTGTACACCTGCCAGACTGTTCTTAGCATGGAGGTGGAAAAGCACAGAGATGCCACTAACAGAAGAATAGAGGATCAAATTACTAGACATGTATGAGATGGATAAGTTAATGACTTATTTAGGGAATCAGACAGCCAATTTTTTTGAAGACAATTGGGGAAAGGTAAGCAGATTATGGTTGGAATCGACTCCAGACAAGGGCTAAAAGTAGCCCTGTAGAGGTATCATGAATGGGTGGGATTGACCTAAAATAGGTCAATATGCAAAGACAAAGCCTACTCTTATGATAATCAAGGGGAGGTATGCTAATTACAAGTAATTAGATATTAAGGTTTAACAAATTTTGAAGTAATTAACCAAAGTATCATCTCAGAAATCTGAACTAAGGAAGTTTGGTTTTAACAATGTTTATCCAGGGTGGTTTGGATAGATGTATTGGTTTATTTTGAACTGTACGAGTGAGAGGTGTTATGTTTTACAGTATGTTTTTTTATTTATGTGAAATCAATAAAAAAGAAATTAAAAAAATAAAATAAATGTACACCACTTTGACTGCAAGTGTCACAAGAATGACAGATGAATTCAATTCCTGATTCAATGTTTTTCCATACACTTATTTTTTTAAAAAACTGTAAAAACATCATAGTGAAAGGATCATTTTCCTCTGCTATAATTCTGTCCTCCTTCAATGCTGAAGCATTACCGCTATGTGAATCTTTTGTAAGTAGATACACCTATAGACACACACATCTTATCCCTTGCAAAATGAATAAGCAAAACAAAAACAAAACACTTAGAGAGTCAGACCAGATAAGTAAAGACTCACTTGATTTTCATAACAAAATGCTTTAAAAATGTAATTATCCTAATACTGGAATAAAATATCTTATTTCTCCACTCTCATCTATTCCCTCTTCACTTGCATGGCTTCTTATTCAACAAGGCATCAGTGTGGATAATTGGGTGCATGGCATCAGACAGAATTTCACCAATCAAAACATAAGAAATAACAATGAAATTAAAGAATGCCATGGAGAGGCAAGTAAAATGTGTTAGAGAAGAAGGGAAAAATCAATGGAAAAGTTGGCTTTATATAGCATTCTTTAAAACTGATACCACCATTTGTACACAACCTTCTTCCCCATTCATTGGCTGTTTTGATGAAAAAGTTGGGAATATCTGTAACTATTCTAAATTCTTGTGATAAAATAGAAATTACAGAAAGTTGAAAGCATGAGAGATGATATAATATGTGAAAGTAAATGTCTCCAGCAGGACGTTTGCCATTAAGGACCCAAAGCATTCTAAGTTATGTTCAACTAAAAGAACATTCATGCCAGCAAGAGAGGAGACTGCAAGCAGAACAACTGGAGGATTCTGACTAGGAGGGCCTGGGTACAAATACTCTGTATCCATGTTACAGAGAGGTAGCATTTTCCCATATATTTTATATTTGTTTTTCTTTGTTGTTGTTTTTAAAAAGGAAGGATTTAATACTCTCCCATGTGCTATAAAGCACAGGTACATTTTATGTAAATCAAGGAAGCCAAGAGCAGTTTTAATAACTGCCCTGTTCTTTCTATACACAAGTTCCATTCAAAGCAACAACAACAACAATGTAATATATATACTGTTTTTCTCCCATAAGGAACCCAATAGATTGGAGCTTATCCATGACAGTTTAACTGCCATTGACTTTAATAAGACCAGGGTCCAAGACACACTTCATAAATAAACCAGTTTGAGACTGTTTTAACTGCTCTGGCTCAATGCTGGGCAATTCTGGGAACTGTAGTTTTGTAAGACATTTAGCCTTTTCTGTAAGAGAGCTCTGGTGTCACAATAAACCAAAATTCTCAGGTTTTCCTATCACTAAGCAGAAGAGTTAAATAGGATTGTTTCTGCAGTGTGTTTTTGGATCTAAGGGCCAGAACAGACTGACAAAATACGCTGGCTTCCTGGCAGCTTGGGGATATTGTGTATGCACGACGCATGCCCCCAAACTGGCAGGAAGCTGCTGACAAGCTGCCCAGCTGTTTACATCGTGGCAGATTTTCGGTGTTCCAGCGATGCAGCATTTTGACACTACATGCTGCAGGAACACCAAAAAGCTACTGCAGTGGCAGAAAGGGTGCTCCTTTTCTGGTGCAAAAAAGAGTGGCATTTTACTGTTCCTTTTTGCACTGGAAAAAAAATCTGAATTGGGACCATGGTGTCAAGGGTGGCATCAAGCCTGTATATGACCATTGATTCAGCCTTAAGTCTGTAGCTCAAAGAAAATGTCCCTGCGAAAATGTTCCATTTAGCGTAGGCGATCTCAGTTGAAAAGAACATATTTAAGAAATGTGTGTTCTTGGTCCTGGCTAGCTTGTTCTCTAATATGAAGAGAAGGTAATCTATACATGTTATTAGCTTCGGCTGATTCGCTAGCTGCATCCCTACCTGGGCCAGAGGGACCTTGAAACGGTAGTACATGCTCTGGTAACCTCTCGTTTGGACTTCTGCAATGCGCTCTACATGGGGCAACCCTTGTACCACACCTGGAAGCTACAACTAGTGCAGAATATGGCAGCCAGACTGGTTACTAGCATACCCAGAGCCAGTCACATAACACCAGTGCTTAAAGATCTGCACTGGCTGCCTATTCGCTTCCGGGCACAATACAAGGTGTTGGTTATCACCTATAAAGCCCTAAATGGCTTGGGCCCAGGATACCTTGAGGACTGCCTCTCCCCATACAATCTGCCCCGCACTCTCAGAACATCTGGGCAGCAGCTATTGAGGGTTCCAGGGGCCAGACTAGCCTCCACTTCGAGGAGGACTTTTACCATCTCGGCCCCGACCCTCTGGAATTCCCTGCCCATTGAGCTCCGCTCGGCCACCTCCCTGGCCCAGTTCAAAAAGGGGCTGAAGACTTTCTTGTTCAAACAAGCATTCCCTGATACAGGCCCCAACTAGTCTCTTCCCCCCCCCATGTCAGCAGTGGCAAGCTGGCCAGAATGTTTTTAATGTATTTGTTTTTAATGTACCTGTTATGTATATGAAATCTATATATTTTATGAAGCTTGTACACCGCCCTGGTTTTAGAAGGGCGGTATATAAATAATTTTTTTATTTATTATTTATTTATACATAAGTGTATTATGCAAATTAGTTTGCATTCTCACACATTCACATTGATGTTATTTTCCTGCCCAAATTTGCATGCATTTGCATCTTTTCATTCTTCCTCTACAGAAAATGCACAGCCATACAAATGCATGCAAAACAGATAGACAGCAGCACACATGATACTGCACATTTCTGCACATTTCAGCAGATGCTCTGGCTCCTTTTTCCATAGACTTTAAGGAGGTTTGAGGTGGGGGCAGAATTCTTGTGAATTGAATGTGGCTGGATCACATTCTTTAAATGCGTAGACTAGCCCCCCAGTGATTCGGGATAAAATTATGTTCATTTTGTAAAAACATTTTCCAAATTGTGCTAATCTGTGAACATTTAATATGAGGGGAAAAAGAGATAAAGCATTCAAAAGTGTGAGAAAATTTAAAGTGATTGATCCCTACCTAGCTCTTTGAGCACTTTAGTCTTCCAACTCTTCATTTGAACTCTGTATTCAGCCATATTAGTGCTGAATTAAGGTTGCCATCTCTTTCTTTTCAGAGCTTCCTCATGTTTAACAAATGTATGCCCTGTTTTTCCCCCCCAAAAAAATCTGTTTTGGAAAGCTGCAACTAATGAAATTGGCAAATGAAGATGGATAAAAAAAAAATCACTTCATTATAAAAAGAATTTACAAATGTACACAAATCAAATGTTCAAGACAGAAAGAATATATTTTGCTTTTCGTTTTAAATATATATTGAAGAAGAAGAACTGACAGATTTTCCTACTGTTCATGAAACAGTATCATGTCTTGAGACTACTGCATCTCCAAGAAATATTGCTTTCATACATAGTAAGCACACTGAATAATCCTATACTACATATTTTATATTCATATTATATAATCTTCCTGCCTTGACTCTTTCCTCCATTGTATACAAAGCTACTTTTTGCATTTCAAGGCAAATAGTCCCCTTTGGTGCCAATGGAAATTTATCCTGAAAAATAAATAAAAAGGTTTGGAGATGCTGTTTTTATCAGGAACATGGCAGGGAGATGGTTAAATGTCTCCTGCACAACCACAACCCATAAACCCAATACTTGTTATGGCTGCTACGTTATGTTGCCAAAACCAAACAAATATGTATGTTAATTTAATTCAGTATTTTCCCTTTGCTCCACCTGTAAAAGGGGAATGAGCTATTACTTGGAGCAGGGCTTTGCTTATTCACATAGAAATCAAGAGGCAAAAGGTATGGTTTTAAAAGAGGACATCCCCCCCCCTCATGTAGTGTGATTTCTAGTATATCATTCCTGAGATTATTTTCCAATTTTTTTACCCACAAGTTTCTGCCAGCTTAATTTCACATCTTCCTTATTGCCTTTCCAGGGCTATCTGCAAAGATTGCCTGGCAGTAGGATTAGATCACTTTCAAAGTACCCACATCGTATTATGATCTGGTGATATTAATGTCTTTCAAGCAGTGCAGTCTTCTAAGAATGGCTGCCTTCTAAGCACTGCAGCGCGATAGCAAACTGCATTTCAAGACAACAAATTCTTAACAAAACTTAACTCTTAACAAAATTGGTTCAGTCCATTAAACAATGGTGCTTACTGCCATATCCCAGGGGTGAATTATTTAGGAAGAGATACATTATCTTGAGATTCTTAATTAGGACTTCACACCTATGGTTCATAGACATTTGTAGTCTCCTCTCACCCCATGTCCGCCAAGATGAAATCAGTATTTGAAGGGATTTTAAAAAAAGTTTAAAGGCTAATGAATAGAGTGCGATAGTAGGCTGAACTCAGCAGTTTATTTAACAACACAGTGCTGAGTGGACTCTGTCTTGCTGGCCCAGAGTTCTACCATAAACAAGCAATTAAACTACCTTTATATAGAATTTCTTACACATACATGCAGTGACAGCAACTGAGCAACAAAAGGCTGTGAGTACAAATTCATGAATAAGCACTATTTCTGAACTATGTAATTCAGACCTATTCTTTTTTAAAAAATCTTATTTCAGTATTCTAAGTGTTATTATATCAGCAAAGTAAGTCAAGATGTTTCAGAGTGCAGGACAAAATGTTTTGTACATGTTTAATTAAACTTGAAATCACCAGGAACATCAACATTTTCTATGTCTAAGCAAACTGTTTTCTTCACCATGGCTCTAATTCATTTCAGCCTGATAGTCACCTTTGGACATTTCTCCTCATACACAACTCAGTCAAGACCAAGGGGTTCTTCCTGACATTCTCCCTGACTGCAATGAACACCCTGGCCACAGTACAATTCCATCAGCCTATGGGCTGGCATCAATTGACTGGTCTTTGAGACCAGGGCGACCTTCTCTGAGCATTTATTCATTCACCCAAGCCCCACAATGTAGAAGGAGACCAATCCCAGCCTGGTCCCAAAGGATATTCCCTTTCACCATCCACGTTCCACATAACTCAAGGCAGGCATTCTGTAAGTTGCCCAAAGGGTGCCTACTACTCACTGTTCCATTTCCAGCTTTTCTTTACTACCTCACCAATGTTTTAGCTGATTTCCCCATGTATCCTAATGCCTTTGATAAAGGGTTCTCAGAAATACAACCACTATTTTTTCTACCTTTGGTGGCCAGAATTCCTATCTGAAGTGAACAGGATCAGACTGCACTGCAGTTTAGGATGGGACAGCATACTGAACATGGCAAGCAAAAGGAGGTGGTGCTGGAATAGAGTGGGGTTATATGTCCATCATGTCTTTCTCCTTCAAAGAGAACCAAAAAATTGTCCCATGCTGAACAGCCATTTCAAGGTTCAGGTTTGAGCTACTATTCCTGGTGATGGTGCCAATACTGTGGAATTATCTCCTCAACAAGGTTCAGTACTTTTCATCCTATTATTGTTCTTGAATCAAGAAAAAGATATAAACTAGTATAAAATTCCTGGGCATAAAGTCCACTGAATTTTGTTCCAAGTAATTAACAAATTAGCATATTTTTAAACAAGCTTTTCTGGTAGAACATGTAAAACTGTATTTTAAGTTGATAATACATTGCTCTGTGTGTGTGTGTGTGTGTGTAAGTGGTTCTGCTTTAGTCATCATTTTGCTTTTGTTGTTGTTGTATGCCTTAAAGTTGTTACTGAGTTATGGTGACACTATCACAAAGTTTTCCTGGCAAGACTTGTTTAGAGGATGTTTGCCATTCCATTCATCTAAGGTGGAGAGTGTGTGACTTTCCAAAGCTCACCCAACAGGTTTCATGCCCAAGTGGGGAATTGAACCCTGGTCTCCAATGTCATAATCCAGCGTTCAAGCCACTACACCACACTGGCTCGCAGAGACTTCATTTATGATGATGTATTGTAAAGTTTTATTGGGACACAAAAGAAAGGCAAGTGTTTGTAGGGTAGAGAAATACAAAGACAAACCTCCTCTATACAAATCTTGCCAAGAAATCCCCATAATAGTGACCTTAGGGTCACTATAAGTCAGAAACAACTTGAAGGTACACACGAAAAACAATAAGTATATATTCATACATATATTAATTAAAAACAATTATGTTATGAACAACCCTTAGAACCCTGTTTAGAATGAGAAATCTCCAATTATTTTAAACCTTTAATTGAATTAGTTAAGAGAAAACAAACAAAAGCCACACATTTCCTGGGACAGTATATATCCAATTATTATTTCACTTTATATTTCAACATGACATTTCTGAAAATTGAGTTTATCATGTGGAACTGTTCTTGTTTGCAAACAAAGATGCAGTTCAAGACATCACCTCAAAAAGCAGAAGTGTGTTTTCCTGGTTTTATAATTATTTGTTGCCACAGAATTTCTTTTTAAATTATTATTTTGATACCTCGTATTTAATGCCTCAAAAAGACCACACTAAGCAGCCGTCTAATGTTTGTCAGGAGGCAATTAATTCAGAGGGATACACATAGCAACTCATTAAAAAAGGAGCAGACTGATGGCATCTGTTTTAACATTAAAGGAACTATCCCAAAGCAAAGCTTTTGTACTTTGATCCTTTTCCTCTTCCAATCAGACACTGCAAATGGGGGAAATGAAGGATGACATGTACACTAAAACAATGGCATGAAAAATAAACATTTCCAGTCCCCAACAGGAGCAGGTGGTTCAAAGGCTCTTTTTGCATCCTCTCCTCATTATTTCAATGCCGATTTCTTCCCTGATATAATTGGGGGGGGGGGGGGGATTTGGACCATTTTTCACAGAAATGATCTAATTAGGTCTTAGAATAATTCAGAAGGAGGATCCTTTGTGAAATTAGCAATTCTTCCTTTGTTAAACTCAGTACTGGGAGCCATTAGGTTAAGTGACTGCTGTCTTCTGTGTTCCTAAAGGACATGTCTTATATCTGTTTTGCTTCCAGTATTCTGTGTTGCATTAAGACCTGGGTCTTTTTCAGAATAGACAGTGACAGCACTAAGATTTCACCATGTTAACATCAGATTGGATCCTAGGTTTTGCAGTTTAATTATGAAGGTTTAGAATTCTCAGCCAGAGAGCCTTAACAAACTACAAACCCCAAATTTCCATAGGATGCAGTGTTGGCTATTAAATTGGAATCATAGTGCTATACTTGTCTAGTGTGAAAGGACCCTAGGTTTGCCATTCTAAAAAAAGATAAATGAAAATATAGCTCCTCATCCTCTAGTATCATTCCTAACTTCTTCCTCTTATGGCTTTCTAAAGAAGATGTCCTTTCACTCTGCAATGTGGTTCTTCAGGTAAAGATCTGCCAGTATGACTGGGAATATTGATTTTTCCAATATTGCAGACTGTGTGGAAAGACTGTATTAAATTTTGGGGCTGTTTTTTGTTTTTTGTTTTTTCCAGCTGGGAAGTTCAGTTCTGTGTATGGCTTTTTGCTTGTGTTTGTTTTCTTTTTAACCTGGAATCTCTGGTTTGTGAACAGAAAGAGTCACCCCTTCTCTACCCAGCTACAATTTTCCTCATAGTTTCCATGCATTGGTAAAAGAGCTTAGAAAATCATTCCTCATTTTATGCCAAGACCTGTACCTATAGGTGTGAGTGTCAGAAATTATAGTTTATGATGCAGGAATGAACCCCCATGTCATACATGTGGTGCGCACAAGGGCATTACCAATGACAAACCAGAGATTCCCCAAGATCTAGGTCCTAGCTACATCTTTGCACATCTTTACCAAGTTGACATGTAATTCATTCTCTCCTAGCCAATTTGTATCCCATCTTTAAAAACAAAATCAGAACAACCCTCCCTCTTCCCTATGGATTTCAACAAAGATTCACCATCAGGAACAGTGATTTGTTTAATATTGCTCCAAAACACACTGTAGAAATGATCCAGTTAGCGATTGCTGTAACTGCCCTGACTCAGTGCTAGGGAATCATGAGAACTGTAGTTTATTTTGGCATCAGAGTTTTCTGACAGAGACAGCTAAATATCTGACAAAACAACAGTTCCCAGAATTGCTCTCAAACTGGATTATTTTGGCAGTGTGTCTTGGACCATCGTGGAAAACCTCTGCTGCAGATATCTGCTACTACAAGCTTCAGATATAATGGTCCCGTCCCCCCATTTAACAATATGTCCAAGTTTCCTAGGTAATAGAGGACAAACACACTGCAAACCTCAGCCACAAAGATGCAAGTCTCTACTGTATTTTGGAACAAGGTCATGTGTAATTTCAAACCCCACAGTTTGGAAAAAAAAGTTCAGTGGATTGCTGCTAAGGCCCATTTATACCATCTGCCATAATCTCTGTTTTTCTGTCTTGTTTATGCACAATTTATGTCCTCAAATTTTCATTGCATTTCATAGTGTGGCAATGTTTCATGACTAATCTGGAGGTCTTTGTTTTCCCAGATAGTATTTAATTATTGCGGAATTATTAGTAATTATAATTATTTAATTATAAATTAATTAATTCAATGAATTAATTAAGTCTCACATCCAAATAGTATTTCATTATTGGGAGGAATTTCATATTTCTGGGAAGCCATGTTTTTGCTCCATGAAATCATTTCTACAGAGCAAAAATTCTGTTTGAGTCCAAAACTTCCTCTCCTATTTCTGCATATTTCTCTGGCACCAACAAAAATATTCCTAAATGAGAAAAATCTAATTAAATGTGAAGATTTTCTCTATTTTGTTAGACTTTCTTGACAGGAAATTTTGGGACATCTTTTTTTGTTAAGATGAAGGGAGGGGGGAACAAGTATTTTATGCATCTCTGTCTGAAGCCCCTATACCTTCCATATTTAATTTTTTAACCCAAGCTGTGAAGCAATGGAAACTGAAAACTGCACAGGCATGTATTCAAGCACCGTACATTGCTTTACATAAAAGCCTACCTATTACACAGATTTAGAAATAATTGTGGACATTAAATGTATGAATATCTTTAAAAAAAACATTGTTCTAAAAGAAAATATTCCATAATCCACTTTCACCCACAATACTCACACCACTTTGAATTCGGCAGGAAGGGAAAAGTAATTTTTTTTTGAGGGGAGAATCCTCAAAACAGATATCCCTCCTTGTCTGCCATGTCCCAGGCCTTCTCGTCTTCAAGCAAAGCATAAACACAACAGTAGATATCTGTTTACACATACCTAATGTACCTTGCATGCAAGCATCAGAGAAATGTTTTGAACATATTTATTAAAACAAACAAATATAGGAAGATATCTTTTGAACGCTTGATCTCTTGAACCTTTGCTGCAGTGCACATTTTGCTAATGTATGCCAGTAACAGAGTTCAGAGTCTTGACAAGAGAATATTGGGAGTGCTCTGTTTTTTTGGCTTCTCCTTACAGCAAATACAATAGCATTTTACCTGTCACCACTGAATAGTATTACTTTTTTTTGGACAACATTGCTCATTGAGTGACCTCAAAAGATAATGTAAATAGTACTCCATTTTTCCATTAACTGAAAACTTTGCTTTCACTTTGCTCTGTATGGCTGGTTTCTTTGTCAAGGTTATCAGCTCTTAGGAACAATGGCATGGCAAAACATTTAATTGGCTTTCCCCATGATCTGTTCAAGTATAAGTATTTGAAGTGGGCTTCATGCAATTACAGAACTCTATTTAAATCCAGACTAATTAAAGTATTGTGAGAGTGAGATTCAGGTTTGTCCTTGTCAAAGCACAATTGAAGTAACCACTGAATCCAAGTACAGGAATTTTGAAATGCTCCTTGGTATCATAGTATAGAAGATTTATAATTGATTTTTTAAATGTTTATTGACATTTTAAGACATACATACATATAGCGAATTGACATACAACACATAAGCACATAACCATATACAGTTACAGATTTCAACATTAACTCCGTCCACCCACCAACCTCCCCTTTATAAAACTTACTTATTTTTACGCATGTAAATGTTTTTGCATCCTGTACCCTCTTCCCTCTGCTTTTTGATTTCCCACTTTTCTCATGAAATATCTTCATAAGCCATTTGTTAATAACCCTCATAATGTTTTTTTATTTTCACTTTAAATAATTCCCATTATAATGCAAACTTGTCTTCATTCATTAATGTTACTTTTTATATAAAAATTGAAAAGTATATTCCTCACCTGTTACTTCTCAAATCCATAAATAGTTATAGCTCTTTGAACATACATTAATTGATCATTAATTGATTATACATTCTATAAAGGGCATCCACATACCTAGAAAATTTTCTATAGCACTTTCTTTAATCAAGTTGGTTAATTTTTCCATTTCTTCAATTTCCATGAACTTTCCTAGTATAGACGTATAGATTTGTTAGAAAGTTGTCTGATATCTGGTATGTAAGATTCTAGAATGGAAATGGTGCTTAGAAAGCCCAACAGCTTTGAAAAAAAGATACTGATTATAATACATACTTACCAACCCACTAGGAAGCATTTGGTTTAGCACAATGTACTGTTTTCAAGTACCACATATATATTGCCTCCTACACTGATTGTATTTTAAGTGCAGGTTTCTGATTGAAGACACAGAGAAAGACTATCAAAACAGAATTCAATAGATCAACCCTTAATTTGCAGAGGTGTGGACTTACACCTCCACAAACCTTTGAAAGAAACATAATTAAAAGATTGTAGGCACCATAAGGTGCCAGAAAGGGAACAATTCAAGTAAATATCTAACGTATAGGCTCACCACAACAGTACAGACTCAATGACAACTGGTTGATTAAACTGAAGTGGGACTAAAGATATTGAGGAACAGCCATTGTAAAGACTTCTGTCAGTGAATAGTTGAAAGTTCCTCTAGAATTTGAAGCTTATTACTCATGTTCAGTTACTCATTCAGCCTGGCCAGGATCCAGGGATGGCTCACATTTGCTAGTTTTCATGAGGGATGTTTTTGACTTTCCTCTCATCTGATTTTTCCTATCTTAGAAACTTGTTCAAGGATAGTCTAAGGAGTATTTAGCACAGTTTGCTACAACTTTCAGTTAAATTTGCTACTTTTTCTTCTCTATTTTAATGGTACATATCTATATCTATCTATATACATTTAACTATATATAACCATTTATACATTGATTAGAAGTACTTCTTATTTCTTTTCCTATTTTTAATTGGATTATATTTATACATTTTAGTTATGGCAAAGCTTGTTTTTAACCCCTTACCTTTTGAACTGTATAATTGCATTTTCTGTTTGACTAGAATAAAAAGTATTATATAAAACAGATTATTCAGCCATGCTGCAAATTTACTGAGAAAATTTATATTTGAAGATTCATTGTTTAGTTTCATTTTTCATTCCTATTTCAAAGATATGTAAAAAAATATATAAATCATAATTTCTCTAAAAATGGATGTATTTAAAAAATAAATGCCAGCAGAATTCTTCCTTCAAATTTCATTGACAGAGTGGAGATACTGAAGGGAGGAGCAACAAAAGACAGAAATCTGCAAATGCTAGCTCTGGATTTATTCAAGATTAATTTACATAGGTAAGAAAGAAGGAAGAAATTGTATATTTAACTGTAGTTCTTGTGATGTCAGCGAAACCTGTCCTGAAAATATATGAAATAAAATTAAAGAAACAACTAAGCATCTTGTAATAATTCAGTGATAGTACTTCAATGGGGTATTAAAATACTTTAATTGCAAAGAAGTGAGGGCAAGGGGAGAGGCAACTTCTTGTTGGCTTTCCTGGAATGATGTTCTTGAATTGCAAAGTTCCTGTTGTCAACTTTTTTCCCCAAGTCCTGGTGAGAGGCTTGGTTTCATCTTCAGCTTCACAAATACCAGGAGAATTGGTCAAGTCCTGACTCAGAAAACTGGCAGACTGAAACTTTTGGAAGAAGATTCTTTTGGAAAAATTTGGAAAAGAAGTTGCATATCCTTTTATGCACACACGACTCAAAATAGGCCTTGAAGTGAACTGTGCTGAAGACAGTATTAGCTGGATGGGACAAATCTCGTTGATTGGACTATAAAAGCAGCTCATACTTTTATAAACCTGCTGATACATACAAAACTCAGCAGATAAGCTATTTTTCAACTCTTTGTATTTGTCCTGTCAAATTCAATGCCATTATTTACTGCTTGGAAGTCACTGAGGTTCTTTTTGTCCACCAATGTTCCAATGATTCAGTGTACAAATCTAATAGCTCCAAATAAGCAAATCTGTTCTTTTCTTTCTTTTCTACTTTCTATCCACGGTGACTTAATCGAAGAAATATGTAGCCCTTATCATCTGTAATTTAATATTTCTCTCTGTTTTCATGTGAAATTGTGTCCTTTGTGTTCAGCTCAGCTGTTTTAGCCTCTCTTGTGGCATTCACATATATTTTTTTTTCTTGGAAAAGCTCCAAATTGCATTTATCTGTCTTCCACACAGTCATCCTGAACCAAATACTCTATTTTACATCATTTGACATGTCTCTCAGTGTAAATCTCCTGCATCTATTATAATGTTTCTAATCTTACCCTTACTTTTCATGTATTGTAGCAAACAAATACTAACATCCAGGGGGACAAAAGGTGATAAGGGAGAAAAATTGCCAAATCATTAAGTTAAATTTTAACTAATTTAAAATCTGTGCTTGTATGAGTGGGTACCACAATCAGGAGTAGGCCCAGTTTAGTTTCTGCGTTCCCATTGCTGTTCTTAGTTTGTGTGGGAAGGGTAAAACTTCAATAAAAACAACACCACTTTAAGAAAAATGTAAAGGAAGAAGCTTTTAGTCAGAACTGAGTACTTCAGCTATTGTCCTTAGAAACAAAAAGCTAGTAAATTCAAAATGGCACCCTAATATAATAAACCCTTCCTGGTTAAACGAACACAGATTTGGAAGGTACTTTATTATGTTTTTTAAACTGTATCTTCCCATGTAACACACCAGGTGCAGTCCAAACAAAGATGAATTCCAGCAGACATAAGGTGCGTTATTTAGCCGTGTGATAATCCCCATAGTCTGGAAACCCTTGTGACACCACAATTGATATGGACCAGAAATAGCTATTTAAAATTTTGAGTTTACTGCTCTACATTCTTTTATTCTTGGTATAGTCCGCCTACACCCACAGTTCTTCCTTAACGGTCCATTTTTGCCATCTCCCCTGCCTTCCTTAAGGCAGCTTGTGTGGCTTATCTCTCAAATCCTCTTACTTGCCCTGAAACTTTGCAGACTCTTAAAAGTCCTCAAGCGTGTCCCTGACCATTCTTTCAAGGAGCAATTGGACCAGAACTGCAACTTCAAACTTAAAATCAGGGTATGTAATCTTACAGTAGTGTTCTGAATGGAACCTATCCCAGGTAGGATAGAGCACCTCACACACATTCTAGGAGTTGGATAATTTTCAACTATCCTTACTATGGCAGAAAACATCTTCATGACCATGTTCTACCACAAAAATTGGAGGTGTTTCAATACACCTGCCACATGGACCAGCTCACCCACATGGTCTGATCTTACTGTTAGTTCCACCTCTATGTCAGGCAATTGTGATGACCATTGTATTATTCTGAATCCAATCACTATGGTAGTGGGAATTTGGTAGTGGTTTATTGCTATCCTTACTTGAAAAACGAAAGTCAGCTTACGACTATTTCATTCTTTCTTCAGTCTTGTTCCAAATGTTCTGCTTTCTCACATCTTCAAAGGACAATATGTCTTTAAAAAAGTGGACCTTACTCTTGTCCCACTCACCACAGATGTTTTTTTTTTTCTTATTTTTTTTTTTTTTTATTTTCGTTTGTTGTCAGAGCCAGGGAGGGGGAGTACCTCACCTCAAACATTTGGAGGAAGGTGTACTAAGTTTGGTCATAAGGTGACATTCTCTCTCATCTCTTCCATAAGAAACCCTACTAGCTTAAGGTGCATGGAAATTCATGTAAACTAACGTTGACAATGGGGAAGCCTTAATTTCTGCTCCCTAGGAAAAACTTCACCATACAAACCCAGCATAGAAGTTAGCATTTGGCTTTAAAGGTAATGTACAAATATCAAACAAAAGCCAATATTGTTCCTTTGGAGTAGAAAAAACAAAAGAATAATAAAGCCATGTTGCTAGTTTATTCATGTGAGGGATGTGCACAACAGGGCCAAGCTGCAAAGATCCAGACCAACAGGCAATTTATTATCCCCGCATTTTTTTTTGGGGGGGGGAAGTATTTTCCCCTTTTGTCTTGCTATTACTGAAGCTATTTCTGTTAGGATAAAAGCATTCCTCCGTCTCCTATTTCTGTTTCTCCTGCTGCTTGATCATGCCGGGAAAGTCTAATTTTCTCTTCCATTGATACCTGCCTATTGCCATAGGAAAAAAGAGATAATGTCTCAAATCTGCACCACGATTTGCTTATGACTACACTGAGAAGGTAAGAGAGAGGTAGCAGATAACAGTGTTGAATAATCCTTGCTTTTAAATGATAAAACATATCCAATAGTAAAGAGAAAGAAAAAGTGAGGCATTGTGAGGAAATTAAATGAGTCTCCATAAATGGTAGTGTTTCCCATTCTGACATCTGTTCTTTGTCTGTAACTTCATAGAAGTCAGCTCCTAATACAAAAGGAAACTATTCACGCTAACCTGTTTTATTAGTAACATTGTGCCAGTAATTAATATCACTCATCTTCTCCTTGTTGTCATCCTGAAGCCAGACTTGGTTCGAGTAGTCATGGATGCAAGTATGACCACCTGATATAGATGTATAAAGAACCATAGTTGTACTGTGGTGAAAGTTCCTGAGATGAGTTTCCAGTAACATATTTGGAGGTGGATATGGTCAGATTTACTTGAAAGTTCATTTTAGATGAAAAGAAAATCATTGGCCACGCTCTAATCCCAAGTCTTTCCTTATTGATATCATCTGAGGTCTATTACCAACCTTGGATTTCACCAGGACCCCTCAGTGACTGGTGAGTAGCAGATGGCATCCCATCGATACAGAATGACAAATGACTTGTTAGTGTCCTCAGTGAAATCCCCCGTGTGCTTGGAAAAGACGGTTTCCCGCCTCCAAAAAAAATCCATCAAATATTTTTACCAAGAAAGAATATCTCCAGGGTTTCTTCCTTTTACAAACTCATGTTTTATACCAAAGCCCAACGGTTCAAGTATGTGAGATGAAAAAATATGTCTCTTTAGGCAGCCTGAATCCTTTAGAAATGCAATTAGCAATTAAAAGGGACTAAATCACCCATGGGTTTATGGGCGGAAACTAGGAAAGTTTTGTCTGGCATTTCTGCTTGTTCCATTGTTCCCTACCCAGCACACTCAGTCCTCCACCAATACAAATATACTATGATTTGCATCAAGACAGCAACTTTTATTAGTGCAAATAAGCACTTTTCACCAGGGCAAGTAGAAAGTTGAAGAGAAGTTATGGTTTTCATTTAGGTCTCAATTGGAACATACATACTGTTCAATGTTCCCAGGTCTGATAAATTAATCTTCACTGCCAAATTGAGCAGACGTGAAAGTGGTTACTGGCACAGCAATATGTAAACTTCAGCTCTCTCCAATTGTATACATGTTTCACCAATGTTAACCGCACATATCATTTTTATTTTTTTGCTCTCCCACTGGAAAGAGGATGCCAGACAGCAGATCTGCCATCAATAAACGGACATGTTGTTGTTGTTGTGTTGTTGTTGTTGTTGTTTGTTGCCCTGAAGTCACTTTAGACTTATGGCTACCATCATGGGATTCTTATAAGATTTGGTCAGAAGAGGCTTACCTTAGCCTTTTTTCTGAGGCTGAGAATGTGTGACTTGCCCAAGCTCACAGAGTGGGTTTCCATCGCAACCCTGTCTCAGAGTCAAATCAAACATTCAAACACCTGCTGGATCTTTAGTAATATTAACCTGCAGCAAGGCCAGTATAACATTCTCTTTTAGAGGCTGGAAATGCTAATCCTACCATCTGGCAACTACCTCATGGCTGAGAACTTCCAAGGCACCATCACTTGCTCCCCTTAAAGGGGAACAGAAGATCCCACTAGTAGCAGTGGTCACACTCCCAGTGAGAGAGCTTAGAGGCAGAGGACCAGCCATCTTCACCTTGAACCATTGGCAATAAGAGGAAATATGACAACAAGTTTACCACAAATAATGGTGGCTCAAAAGTAACCTGCGGTTTTCCAAGGTGAAACAGAACCGCATGGGAAGGGGAGGGAAGGGAGCCGGAGGGCACCAAAACGAAGCCTACTCCGATGTCCAAACTAAGAAACGGTGAACATTGCCCAGGACCAAGTTGTAGCTGACCTACAAAGTTAAAGCTCTCTTCTGCATTTTTTAAAAAAAGGCAAAAACAACAACAAAAAACAGAATGTGACAAATGAGGGGGAAAAAGGAAAGATATCATAACACAGTGACAGAGGTCCAAAATACACTGCAGAAATAATCCAGTTTGAGATGACTTTGGAGTTTCGCACCGGCGTATCCTGCCATTTTCTTGATGTGATACACGCAGAACTTCCATGTCAGAGAGCTCTGCTGCCAAATAGATAATAAGTGAGCCCTCCCTCCAGCCCATCTGCCATGGTCAGGGCCTCAGAGGGAGGGACGAACCACTGCGACTTATTCCCCTTCCCCACTGTCTCCCTTCTCCCCTTGTGTCATGTTCTTTTTAGATCACACAGCCTGAGGGCAGGAAATGTCCAAGTAACTTAATACTCTGTAAAGGGCCATTTAATTGTTTGATAGCAATGTCATTGTTTATTGAATGTATTTGCTATGAACTGACTTTTTTACACATATTGTTGTAAGCTGCTTGTATTGCTTTTATTTTATATGGTGCTATATAAAATAATATTAATATATAATAATAATCTACAGTTCCCGAATTCCATAGCAATGAGCCCTGGAAGTTAATCGTGTCAATCTGGATTATTTCTGTAGTGCAGATGGAGCCTACCATATCTATGCTTGTCACATCCATAGCATAAAATCATTTAAAATCATGTCGGCCTGGTTTTATTGGGGGATGGGGTTTGTTTAGATTTTTTCCCTTGTATATTTTAACCTTTTGTATGCTGTATATTTTTTTAAAAAAAACTTTTTACTTTTTAATTGGATTATTTTAAATGTTTTTTAAAGTGTTGTTTTAAGTGTGTGTGTAGTGAGCCACCGTGGGCTCAGATGGAGGATGGATGGATAAATAAATAAATAATGTTTATCATAATCATCTATTAATATAGCACCATCATTGTGCATGGCACTTTACAAGAAAAATTAACAAGGAAAAAAAATCAACCAGTTCCTTATCTTTAGGTTTACAATATAAAGACAAGACACATAAGTAAAGGGGCTGACATGGGAAGGGGGTTACATCCAGCAGATACTACCTCTTCCTCTTCACTAATCAGAGGAGAAAGATGGTACAAGAGGACCTAATGTAGATCACCAAGTCATTTGAAATAGATCAGCAGGGATTTATGACTCAAAAATCATTTAGTAATACTAGGAACGAAAAAGCTTTTCCTATGACTAAATTAGGTCTCAAAGCACAGGAAGGCTTGTGGAAAGCAGAAAGTGATTTGTCTATGAAGCTCCACGTTTGTTGAAAAAAAATTCCTGAGCTGTTCGCTAAGGCATCTTAGTTTGGCTTGTTCAACCACTGTTTGGTGTCTGGCTATAATTGGTGGACCTTGGGATTTTGGTGAAAAGCAAATTCAAACCCATCAGCTTAATATCCCCCCCCCATTCTTGATTCCTCTATATTACCCATTGCTGGGAAGTGTAATAAGACTGCCCTGTTACAGAAAATCTGAAAGATACCATTTGAGATACAAACCATGGATTGAACTGTAACTGTTAATACACAATACTTCCCTACACCCTTCTTGTACTATTGCTCTTGGTCAAGAACTGCATGTTTATTTGGTTTTCCTAGTTATACTATCAAATAGTCTCCAATGGAAGCTGTCCCATTATCTGCCCATGTGTGGATGAGATTGGCAGTCATTCAGCTCTGTTTTAAAGACTTAAGGCTATGCAGTCGACATATAGCCTGCATTACCAACAGAGCAATTAGAGAACCAACTGACTTTTTTTTCCTTTGCCAACTTTCCCCTGCAAGTTAATTGTTTTTTTGTGTGTGGTAACACTGCAATAATTTAATAATTGCTTTCAAAGCAATTATCGTTTCTAAGGGGAACAGAAAGCACAGCAACAACAACAATTGCAGATTGTAAACTGCAGCTTGGCTTTTTACAGCTGGCTGTTTGAGGATTCACACAGCTAATTCATATGGAGATTGATAAATTTACAATCTGTGAGGTTCTTTTTCCTATTGAATTTATGACTAATCCTTATTGAGATGGTTCAAGCAGTGATCTGTGTAGCTTCAGTTTCAAACAACTAGGTGAACATGTGATAACTGCTATCACTACGTTATAGGAATCTGTGAGAAGCTCTTTGATTTTTATGCAGATATTGCTCCATCATCAAATATGTTTGCCGCATTTTATCCACAAAAACAGCTATGTAATTAGAGTGAGGCTAGGATTTTCCAAATCAATAGCTGTCATGCTAATTCTGATTCTGCCTTAAATTACCAATAAAACTTTTGTCAGGCTTGCTATTCCACTTGGTGTTGGGATAATAAACCAAGGAGCATATTTTCAATTGCACAAGGTCTTAGGTTAAGTTAAACTGGATCAAGTAGCCACCGACACACACACACACACACACACACACACACACACAATTCACCTAGGATTCTGTAAAGCTACTGATAGTCAAAATAGATATTTCTGTGCTACATGATCTGGTTGTGTGCTCCTCCATATTGGTGTAAAGAAGCAAGCTCTTTCAACATGGCGCCTTGGTTTTTTACAGGTAATGCCATTTGTTGTTAACTTCACCTCCACTCCATCCTTGTGAATTCTTTCACATTACTTTTTAGATAAAAGGTGTGTGTGTGTGGGGAGCAATTAGCTTCTGTTCCAGTATGTAGACAAACAAGGTCTCTTTACAGAGGGGGGAAAGTGTGTGTGTGTGTGTGTGTGTGTGTGTGTGTGTGTGTGTGTATGGGAGTAGATCCTCTTTGTTATGGTATGTATATGGGGAAAATTGGGCCCATATTTCAGTGGGGAGTTCAAGAAGAAAATGGGGGATGGGGCCCTTTGAGACTTTTTTATTGCAACATATACAAGACTAAATTAAAAATACTCCCCAAGTGAAAATAAAAAGTTACAGACTCCCTGGGTGAAAATAAAAGGTTATACCCTTGCATCCAGTTAAGATACATTGTATATACATAATATCCTGTCTTCTGTGCTGTTTAACATTTACATGAAGCTGTTGGGCGAGATCATCCAGAGACGTGTGGCAGGGTGTTATCAGTACACTGATGACATCCAAAAATATTTCTCTATGTCTTGGATTGATGCAGTGACTAAGGATGGCATCTCTCCTCTGAATGCCTGTCTTGGGGCAGTAATGGACTTGATGAGGGGAAACCGACTCAAGCTGAATCCAGGTAAGACGGAGGTAGTCGTTATATGAAACCCAAGCCTGGCTATGAAGTTATGTCAGCCAGTTCTGGATGGGGTCACACTTCCCCTGAAAGACTCTACCCGCAGCTTGGGAGTGATCCTCAGCTCATCTCTTCACCTGACAGCTCAGGTGGATGCGACAATCAGGAGCACTTGTTATCAGCTTCGGCTGATACGCCAGCTGCGCCCTTTCCTGGAATGGGAGACCTTGAAACAGTAGTGCATGCGCTTGTCACCTCTCAATTGGACTTCTGTGATGCTCTCTATGTGGGGCTACCCTCGTGCCAAGTTCGGAAATTTCAACTTGTACAAAATACGGCAGCCAGGTTAATTACAGGTACTTCTCGTAATGATCGCATAACAACAGTTTTGAAATTCCTTCACTGGCTGCCAATTAGTTTCCGGGCAAGGTACAAGGTGTTGGTGATTACCTTTAAAGCCCTACATGGCTTGGGTCCAGAATACTTAAGGGAACACCTTCTTCTGTACTGTCCGTCCCGCACTCTAAGGTCCTTGGGGAATAATCTGTTTCAGACAAAAAAATCTAGACTAACCTCAGTTACTCAGTTGCTGCTCCAAACCTATGGAATGATTGCCGACCCTTGGTTTACATTTTAAAGCAGGAGCAGTATGTAATTTGTGTCTACTTCGGCCCCTTAGCAAGAATATGATTAGAAGGAAAAAAAATCTATTTTAAAAATCTATTTTAACCTTCACATTTCCATTAGGTAAGGATAGTTCAAACCTATATTTATGGCTATCATTAAATCAGTGCCAATCTGTGGGCAATAGCTACATTGTATAGCTACAAGTATAGCTCTTGGATTACACAGCTGGAAAGTATCAAACCTTGATTTTCCCATTTTATATAAGGGACACCATTTTACTATGCCATTGTATTTAATTGGATTTGAGCATACACTGATTTTGTTATACATGGGGGATCTTGGAACCAAACCCCAGCGTATAACAAGGGTCCACTGTATTCACTTAAGAGTAGCAACTCTGAAGCATTATTAAGAAACAAAGTTCACCTTGCTAGTTTCCTTTACATCTATGGATTCAATTTTTTTTAATCCTTTGTCCCATTCACCTGCCCCCTTTCTATTTTCTGTCATGTTGCCCTTATTACAAGAGTTTGCCTTTCAATCCAGTTGGCTATGATGACCAATCCATTTTTGGAATGATAGACTCTAGTTTTTTGCTGTCATTGGTAAAAGCAGGCTGCTATAGAAAGTGGCACAGAGCAAATTTGAAAATCCATCCAGGGTGACTCTACAGGGTTATTAATTCCCAGATACAAAATTTGGTTTCTACTGAACTCATGATTGCTTCTTCTATGTCTGTAAACTATAATTTTCCTATATAATTTTGACTTTGCATTTCAGGGATATTTTTCATACTTTTGAGTATTTAGCATAAATGCATTCAGAGGAACACAAGTATTCCCTATGCAGAGAGATATTAACATTAACATTGTTGCTCTCATGGTATTTTAAGGGTTGTCAAGGAGTGCCCATCTAAATATGACTCTGGTTTAAATAATTTGATTTGAAATGAATAGATCCCCAATGAAGTGTGTTGTCAATACCAGTAAAATTCTTTTATGTTCTTAGAATAATATCCCCTTGCAATATATATAGTTTTCTATCATTCATGCTATCCTATTCTCATGTTTGAGCTGAGAAGAAATTCCCAAGGAAAATGAAATTTCACTAGCTGTTCTAATTTGGCCTCCCTGATATTTTCAACACCCTTCTGCAAAATTTGGTTTAACCAAATTATTTTTGCTTTTGTAAGAATTCTTGGAATGTTTTGTAGGATCTTCTAAATCCACCTAAAATTTTACTTTAAGTTAAGTTTGGTGGCAACTAAAAATGCAGCTTGCCAGAGTGGCCAGAATGGTAGAGTATCTTTTATCAATCGTCAGTCTCAGAGGTTGTTAAAGAAGAAGGTTTGGATTCAGACAGTGTTTTCTCCTCTATTGACTGCCAAAGACAGACTGGTGGTGCTTTGATTAATGTTCTCAGTGCTCAAGACAAATGCAGACAGCTCCACAGTTGTACAGTCCTAGTTACGGTTGAAAGAACCTGGGTGGAAAAAAAAATGGCAAAAGTATTTAAAGAGTGAGCGCTTCCAGTAACAATGGACCTAAGGAATAAAATTTAACAAGGGTGCTTTTTGCTGACAGATTGTTTATGTCTGCAATGGATGTTTCTTGGCACAGGTAGCAAGAGATGAAAAAGTGCTGTAAGCAAAACAAGCTAAAGTGGTCAAGTCAATTACTGTGCTTTCCCATCCTCCAGCCATAATTCCTGTATCTCATCCTCCAGTCAGCAGCTGCCACTTAAAAATGAAGTGTTCCAATTTGACCTGCAAGATGGATTTTGATTCTAGAAGGTTCCCAATGCTTCAGGCTGTCATGCCACTATAGAGCAGTTCCTATGGGAACTAAGACACATCTGCTGTCTCTATTGCACAACAATTTCTGAAAGATGGAATGGCTGCTAACTCTGCCATGTGGAATGTGACAGTGGAAGACTGAACTCTCGCTATCTCTCTCTCAATCCCTCTGCCTCTTCCCCGGTATACTAATAGGGATCTAGATTGGAGTGTGAATAATAATCCATGAAGACCTCCAGAGTAGGTCTACACTGGCCAAAATACTCCAGGCTGCTTCCAGAGTATTCTGGCCTCAAAGCTGCACTGAATTTTTCCCATTACCAGTGCATGCTGGAGCAATTCAGGTCACTTCCTCAGAGGTAAGAAACAAGGTGCCTAGTATTGATCACATAGCTGGGCCTCTCACTGCACCACCAATAGCAGTGCTGGGCAGCACAGTGTGATGCTGGGTAAACAGCTGCCCCATGTTGCTCTGGATTTTCCAGGAAGATCTGGAGCAACAGATACATTATTTTATACAGGTTTAAGAAGGGATGGCCTAGATTCAGTGTGGACCTGGCCTTCCCACACAAAGACAATTAGCATCTGAATCGAGGCTTTGGCCTTGCATCCTCTATACAGGGTGACATGAGAGCAGGGGAGGACCACTGCAAATGCCCTGTGTAGTAGACATGCCCTCAGAGTAGAATGAATCTTGCCATATTAGTTGATCCATTGGGGATGTGGAATTAAGAGGAAATGCTATCTTGAAATCCTTTCAAGGGGATCACCATGTTTTTCTGTTATCACAGTAAACAATGGATGCAAATAATTGAGCATGTCCCTGTGATTTTGTTCATTTGAACCAGGATAGCATGGGAATCTTCTAGGGAAAACACTTGGCATTCTGTTCTGATTCTGTATGAAGAGTTCCATGTGACACTCAAAAGTAAGGATTATGTGTTTTCATAAAATGTAATTTGTTTTAGTACATTTTATAATTGAATTAATATGGAAGGTTGAGTTTCTCAGTCACTGCCCATCATGATAGCATAATTATGAGGATACTCAGGTTGTCCACCACTACATTATTTGTATAAGTAGCTGAAACACATAAGTTTACTAGATCTGTGCAGATGAACAAGCAGTGCTAAAGGAAATAATCACCTAGCACTGCTATCATTGCTAATGTGTCTTTTGTACATGACTCTACACTCATTCTGTGTATGTGCTATGCACACAACAGTTTAGATTCCAACTGCATTAGCTGAAACAAATTGAATTCAATGGGATTCAGGTTGTGACTAGCTTGTCACATTGATTCAGTCGTTTTGTGTGCCTTTGAGTCATTTCTGACTTATGGTGCCCCTAAAGCAACCTTATCATGCAGTTTTCTGGGGCTGAGTGTGTGTGACTTATCCAAGGTCACCCAATGGGTTTCCATGACTGCAATCAAATTCTGATGTCCAGAATCATAGTTCAACATTCAAACCACTGTGTCATGTGTTTACTCTGTTCATGTGCCCAATGATCAAATCAATATACCATTCATTCAATCTTGTTTAACATCAGTAACTGTCTGTTTCCATGTTACAACATTCATCCTCACAATCAGGATTCCTGGACACAGTTCTCCATTGCAAAGAAGATCTTGCTGGTGTGTGTAGGGCCCTTTCACACTAACACTGTCTGCAGTAGACACACTGACATTGGGGATATCTACCTCTTACATGTTCGTACAGATGTATCTCTAAGATCCAAACTTTCATACAAGCAATAATTGAAATGATCATCATTTGGTATCCTTTTTGAGAATTTTTAGACACAGCTTACTCATTGTCATTGAATTAGACTGGGGAAGGCAACCCGATGTTCTGCAAATGATTTTAACTACAAATCCCATAAAACCCAGTCATCCTTAGCAATGGTCAGGGATGACTGGAATTGTAAAGCCAAACATCTTGTGGGCATCAAGTCAGCTTTTTTGAGTCTAAATGAACTTTAATAGTATTAAGAATATTCCATATCATGACACAAAAAGGAAGTGGGACCACTTGACCTTTTCTGAAAAAGGCTTGTAATGGACTTTTCATACAAGATAATGGCCTGTATTGATGATACACATGACTGTGAATGTTGTTAGGATGTGAAAAGATGGATTATGCTCTTTAGTTTTAGCATTGGAAATAATTGTTAATAATTGTTGTATTGTGTTTTTGATTCTGTTAGCTATATGCTTTTGTAAACATTTTTTAAAAGAACTGTTCAGAAAACTCTAAGGTTTCTGACAGAAATTTAAAAGGTTGAACTTAGCTCCCCAAATTTCTCATATACTGGCTGAGATCCTGTGTTAGGGTTGTGGCATGTATTTCTCTGCATGCTGAGCTACACATTGATTGTGTTGCATGACCCTTACAATGAATGGCAAGGTTATAAAAATAAATAATGTTAAATTGAAGAAATAATCAGGGTGGATGCAACACCACCACAAACACTCTTTAGTTTCCACAACCTTGAAATAAACGTGCATGATTCAGATCAGACAAAAATGTCCAGCCATCTCCCTAGGGCATCTTAAGCACATGTACAGTAAGTCACCATCAGGATTTTAGACAATGTACATGGAGTAGAATTATCTCGTTCTCTCATGTGGTTTTCAAAACATGACACATACAGTGTGCAGCAGTGCCAAACTTGTATTAGGCTTGTAGAGCTTTAAAACATGGTGACAAGCCAAGTCATTATATCTATTCAACCTTCCTGTTCAATTTTTTTTTCTTAACCAAAACACTATCTCATTGCTTCATACGTCTGTAATAAGAAATCTTCATGAGGTGTATGTGTGTGTGCGTGTGTTTGGTATGGCCAGGATCTCTTTTTAATTGTGCATTGTTTGTTTTTTACACTGAATAGGTTGAAGTAAATGAGGCTTGAAGTGAAGAAACAGCTTGAAAGGCATCTGTTAATTTATCATTTCAGGTGTTAGCAGCTACTATTAAGAACGCAAAATTGATGGTTAGTGCACCAGATGTACTCAGCCAGAGTTTTAAAGTCAGATACCCTTCCAGTTCTTCCACCATACAAACATAATCTAGGAGAACATATTTCTTCTGCTGGAAAGGGTGTTCTTTAACATGCCATTATGCCTTCAATCAGCACTTTCTCATGTGGACAGTGAATTACTTGAGCTAAGAAAATGGGGAGTGGGGTTGAATGAAAATTAGACATTAAAAAAAAAAAAACAAAGACTCAGGAATGTTCAATGCTGTACCAACAGGAAAGGACAGGGTATCCTTCTGTCTCCATTAGATAGTAACATGCAAAAATAAATCCTTAGGAATCCTTTAGTAGTCTTACCAAAATTCTTAAAATCAAAGAATTACAGTTTGATTCCTTTAGAAATATCATTTGTCTTACCAAACGTCTTAAAATCACAGAATTATACTGGAAAGAAGATAATCTAGTTCAATCCCTATTATGCAGCCATCCACAGATACACAACACCCTATGAGACAACCATCCAAACTCTGTTTAAACAGCTTCCACAAAGAAGGGTTCTCCACTTTCTGGGTAGTCTTTTTCACTATCAAAAAGCTCTTCATGTTACTTCTCTCACACTATCTTACATCAGGGTGAGGTTGGATTTAATGGTCTAAATTCAATAGCTACTCCCAACTAGAGTGGACCTATGGAATTCATGAAATATACTTAGATGATTGCCTGTAATTGATTCATTGGATCTACTTTAACTAGGATGGTCTATAGGATTTAGGAATTCATATCTCTGAATCCCACAATGTTTGCAATAAGAATCAGTAAAATGGGCCTGACACAGTAAGGACAGAGGATAGTAATATCCATACCAGTTCTGACTAGTCAAGAAGCTTCATATTGCCTCCAATCAGAAGAATCTGTGTTGTTCAACTGTGCTCTGGATTCAAGCCTCAGAGCATTAAAAGGGCATTAGAACCTTCAAACTAACAATGCACAATACCACAACTTGAAATCAAAATAATCCCTAGCATCTCTCAATTATCTCCAAATACACTGTTGACTCTGTTGGTAACTTATTCTTATTTCTATAGCTCTTTCTTTACTTCCATTAGATGTTTTAACTGATAAAAACCTGCTAATGATATAAGACCTTGGCCCCCAATCTGATGTATTTTAGACACACTATGTTTTGTGCAAGAGGAAAGAGTTTCCGATCTTCAGTTGAAGAATCATGATAAAATCCTGAGAAATGCCAGAGGATTATTTTTTTTAAAAAGCAATTTGAAAAGTCCTGGCCTAGGGAGAAAAAAAAATATCTACACAATAGTTCTATATAAGAGTTCTTACTGATAATACTGACAATATGATATATATATATATATATATATATACACACACACACACACACACACACACACACACACATATGACTCAGGTTTTATTTTGAGGAAACATCCCCCTAGGCTTGGAATGTCCTTGAACATTTGGTTTATCAAATTATGTCACTTCATTCCTTTTTATACTGTCTTCCCTGAAGAGATTTCTCTACATAATCTGATAATCCATGTTGGTTTTGCAAGGATACAATTACCTGTTCAAGCACATTTTCACTCGAGTCATGTATTTTTGTTCTGTTTCCCATAGCTGAAAGATAGCTTTGTTCAGGCTACTGTTTCTAGAAAATCCTTTCTTTCCAAGAAGACTAATTCACTGGCAGATGTTTTAAGAAATGTAGAGGAGATGATTAAAAGGATGAGGGGAGAAAAATGTAGTTGCAGGAAGAGAGTGAACAAAAAGAGATGTGGGGATTCATACAGGTGCTTTTTACAGTACCTTCCCACCTCAGTGTTCCATAACGTTTTTCCAAGTACATCAGGTTATGGTGCTTTGTTTCTTTTAATTCTGATTTCACTATGCCTGCTATACTTGGATATAATGTTTCCCTTATTTCCATAATGTTCCATGATGGACTGTTTCCATGATTACATCCACCAGTTGCTTCACATATTTTTATCTTATTTATGGTATTTATACCCCGCCCTTCAGCCCTAAAGGCTCTCAGAGTTCCCTGCCCTCAGGCTTACAATCTAAAAAGACACGACACAAAAGGAGACGGGAATGGTGATGGGGAAGGGGATCAAGGGAGATGGACTTGAGTGAGGGCTATTCTTCTTAGTTCAGACCAAGCCTGATGGAGCTGGGCCTGCATCTCTCCCTCCATAGCCGGATGGCACCAGATGGACTGGAGAGAGGGCTCTGCTTCTTAATCTAGGCCAGGCCCAATGGACCTGGGCCTCCGTCTCTCCTGCATCTTTGTTGCTTTGGAACCTTCTGAGCTATCCCTAGCTTGATCCCTTCTCCCTTCCCTTTAGCAAGAGTTCTTTCATTTCTTTGTCCCCTTCTCCATATCTCCATTCCCTTTTGTTCCATCCAGGGCCAGGCCAATCTTTCTTGCTTACTGAAGGAGAAATGAAATGCTATTCCCTCTTGCTCCAGGAGATGCAGAAGATGCACCCAGCCAGGGGGGGGAAAAACCTGGCTGCAGCTTACTTCTCCACTCTCTCCTAGACCAACCTAAACAGCCACCATCTAGAGAGGAAGAGGAGATGGCAGAGGATACCACTAGGGCATATCATCCCCAAATGGAAAGGAACAGGCAGTGACAGCTAAAGACTTCATACCTTCAGTGATTACACACTCTCTCTTCTGAGTGTGGCTAATTTGTGCACACTTGCCTCCTCTGAGTCTGGGGCCAATTAGGAAGCACTGACAAAACAGCAGAGATGGCTGGTGATGACAGTGATGACTGAGTAATGGGATCTTTAGTTATTGTTCTCTGTGTGTTCACTTTGGGGCGGGGGGGGGGCACCACACCATCATCATTCTCCTGTTCCTCTCTAGATGAGCAGGGATACTGTTTAGCTGGGTAGATGGCCAGTAGGCACACAGAGAACCAGCTGCAGTCACATTTTTCTTTTGCTGGTCCTCTCACTTTCCTGTTCATGGTGATATGTGTACTTCTTCCTCAGCCATCTCTTTCCTTCCTCCAGGTAGTTAGTCTCTAGCAATAGAAGGAATAGTAGGGTTTCTGCTGTCATAACCTTTCCTCATTGCTTGGCATAGCGGTGGATTCTTATCCCTGTACTTAGTATTCTTCATCTCAAAAGCACTGTCATCACCAGCACCCTTTTGCGAGAAGAAATTGTTTCAGTGAGGTTAATGACAGAACCAGCCCTGACTGTTGCCAATAGACAAACCTGTATGTTGGTTCTATGGGAGTGAGGAATAACATTTCACTTAAAATGTTTAACTCTCCAGATTTGCTTTCATGTGGCAACTGCTCTGACTTACATCCTTAGTACATTTTCTATACATCCTTGTACATATGATTACACCTATGAGAATTACCTTAAGCATGAAAAAATGTAGCTACATCACTGGGAGGTTTGTGACTACAACTGAAATAGTATCATGTGCTAAATTTGCATTTTCTGAATGCTACACTATCTCTTCCAATCAGTCATCAAATGATGTCTCAGAGATCCCAGACCAGCTGTGTAATCCAAGAGCTATACTTCTTCATATACAATGTAGCTATTGCCCACATATTGGCACTGATTTAATGATAGCCATAAATATAGCTTTGAACTATCCTTACCTAATGGAAATGTGAAGGTGAAAATAGATTTTTTTTCTTCTAATCATATTCTTGCTAAGGGGCTGAAGTATACACAAATTACATACTGCTCCTGCTTTAAAATGTAAACAGAAGCAGGAGCAGTATCAAGATCAAAAACTTGAATGGTCCTAAACTCCAACCTTTGTTTATTTGCTGTGTTAGTGGCAATTGTATGGTGAAATTCTTTTGTTTTGTATAACACAGATCACATTTTTATATAAATGTAGTATCTATTATGTCCCTGACCAAACAAAGCAAGCTACTTCCAAGTTTCATCCAAAGCTTGGAACCTGTACAACTCTGCTGTATTGGGGTTGGTAATTTCAAAGCCATACCACAATATTGTCAGTTAGCATTTAATTGTTTCCCTGAGAATTATACTCTCTTACAAACTTTGGATACAGTAGAATTGTCTACACTAAGAAGTTTTTCTTGACCATGAGAGAAAACAAAATGTTGTCCATTCACATAAAATGATATGCCTCTGTTGTCCTTTCGTTTCAATACTGAGTTTAATTTTCTAGATTTAATCTTTCCAATCATAGGGTGGGAAGAGACCACAGGGGCCATCCAGTCCACCCCAGGCATGCAGGAACGCTCAACCAAAGCATCCCCGACAGATGGCCATCCAGCCATCGTTTAAAGACCTCTAAGGAAGTAGACTCCACTACACTCTGAGGGAGTGTGTTCCACTGCTGAACAGCCCTTACTGTCAGGAAGTTCCTCCTAATGTTGAGATGGAATCTCTTTTCCTATAGCATGCATCTTTCAGACATAAACAACATAAAACTATTATTTTTTCATAAAAGAGGATAAGTACACTAAATTCATATTAATCATTGTTTTCTGCAACATCAAGACATGATAGATAATGTCCTGACCAGAAATACAGAAAAATAAGCCTAGGATTCAGTGGAATACTTGTCTCCATTGAATCCGTCCAGCCTACTGGTACCACAAAACCTGTTCCTGAGGCTATAATATTATCTGGAGCTGGTTTGGGGAGTGAGGGCAGAGGAGAAGGAAATCCAAATCTGTACTACTAGTTGTCAGAAACTGTTGTGGCAATGCATGCAGACATTGTTGTTGTTGTTAATTGCCCTTGGAGTAGCTTCGATTCATGGCGACCCTGTGGATGACACATCCCCAAGACCAACATCCACAGCCTCTTTGCTCAGGTCCTCCTGTAGCAGGGTCTGTGACACCCCCCATCAAGTTTAGCCATCTGACATGTGATCTTCCATTCTTTCTACTGCCCTTCACCTTTTCTGGCATCATTGCCTTTTCTAATTATTTATTTGTCCTCATGATGTGGGCATGGTATGAGAGCCTCAATTTAGTTATTCTGGTTTTCAGGGATAGTTTGGGCTTAAGACATTTGTTTGTCTTCTTGGCCAGCCATGGTATCCTCAGCACTCTTTTCAAGCAACACATCTCAAATAAATTGATTTTCTTTCTTTTGGCATTTTTTCAAAGTGTACATTTTTTCAAAGTGCTCTTGCATCAGTACATTGTAATGGGATATAGTGGTTTGGACTATTCTCACTTTAGTGTTCAGAGTAATGTCTTTACACTTTTTGATCTTGTCCATTTCTTTCACAGCTGCCCTTCCCACTCCTAGTTTTCTTCTGATTTCTTGTCTGCAATCTCCACTCTCGTTGGTTGGTATGTGTGTGTGCACGTGTGTATGTTTCTGACAAAGGTGGGGGAAGAAAAGGAGGGCTCCAGGTTGTTAATGTTACCATCTCTGCTTGCAATCTTGCTGATTCCTCCTTATGCTTCCCGTTATCTTGGGTATAATAATAAATAATAAAATCTTTATTTTTATCCCGCCCTTCCAGAAAGATCAGGGCGGCTTACAAAAGTGCAACAAGTGCACACAAATACAGATTAAAAACAGCAAAACATCAATACAATAAAACTAAAAACAGCAATAAAAGCCCCATCGCCCGTCCTCATGGCCACGGAAGAGGAGGGGAGGCCCACAGGATCTTAATCGGGGAATGCCTGCTTAAATAGGAAGGTCTTGAGCTCCTTCCTAAATTGGGCCAGGGTAGTGGATGAGCGGAGCTCGGTGGGCAGCGTGTTCCAAAGGGCTGGGGCAGCTGTAGAAAAGGCCCTTCTAGAAGTAGAAGCTAGCCTGGCCCCAGGCACCTTCAGCAATTGCTGCCCAGACGTTCTGAGGGTGCGATGCGGATTGTACGGGGAGAGGCGGTCCTTTAGGTATCCTGGGCCCAAGCCATTTAGGGCTTTGTAGGTAATAACCAACGCCTTATATTGAGCTCGGAAGCGAACAGGCAGCCAGTGAAGATCTTTAAGTACAGGTGTTATATGGCTGGTCCTGGATACACCAGTGACCAGCCGGGCTGCCATATTCTGTACCATTTGAAGCTTCCGAGTTTTGATTTTCCGAGGTATGATTTGGCAGATCCCTCCCTGGATTCCCATCCCCACCCTCCACCCCGGTAATCAGGTAGGATTTTCAATCCATTGCCTAACACACCCAAAGCATAGGAGACATCTCTCTGAGGGAAACATCAGTCTGCAAATGTGTAAGAGCATAAAGCTGCCTATGATGCCTAAATTTGTGCACATCCTCTTGATTTTATAGTTATTGAAATTCTAAGCCCACACGCACACACTCTCATTTCCTTTTTTTTTTTTCCTGTTGAGACTGAGGTCCAGTGCATACTTGTGGGAAAAGGCCGGACTAGACGCAGACTGTTTTCTCACAGAGGGACACCGCAGCAGCCAGACTGCACAGTGTCCCTCCGTCCCCAAAAGAACCCAGAAAAAAACGGGTTCTTTTTGGGTCGCTGTGCGTACATCACAAGTGCACCATTGGCACACTCATGATGTAAGTGATGAGCAGCAATGTCTATATGCTGAGCATTGCTTACATCGATATGGTGCCCCCCTTCTGGACAGGAGGCCACCATTAGGCTGCTGCCAAACACGTCCTAGGTTTCCGGCATGTGCGGATTCTGCGCGCTCCGGAACACTAGCATTGGCCGCAGCACAGTGCTTTTGGCCCGTCTGTCTCAGGCCTGAGATTTGTTGAGATTCAATTTGAAAGTATCTTGTGAGGACTTGAGACTTGACTGGAGACTTGGAGTAAAATACGTGGATATGTCACTGGTAGAAAGCTTTTCTGTTTGGCAGATCTAATTCATTTCATTGGGAAAGGGATAATGAAAAAGGGGGGAGTAGCTTTTTGGACTTTCATTGATTTATTGTGATGCACCAACAGAAGGAAACAGCAAAGCAACCTGCATTCTTCTATACTATTACACTTCTCATTCCCATTGCTCTCCTAATGCCACATGGGAAATAGATTAAGCATGGTTGCTAACTCCCACATCATTCATTATATAAATGTTTCTACAATTAGATATCCTGGTGAAATCTATAACAGAATCTGCTAATACCAGATTCTCCCTCCTTTGAAAAGGTGAGACTTTATGATCCCTGAATGCTTTGCTTCCACAGAAGTTGTGTTTAGATGGAAGAAACCACTATTTTTTTTAAAACAACAAAAACAAAAACATAGTGCTATCTAAGTGTATGCCTGTGAAAAACATTATGTCACTTTTGAGGGTGATGGATGAGGCTGAAAGAGACACAAATCAAAAAGAAAGAACAAACACATTTTTACTTAGCAAATGCGTACAAGTGGCTTCATTTTAAAACATCTTGGAGGAAAGAAATGTAGTATTTTCCATATTATTTCCCACCAAATTATCCCATATTATTTCCCACCAAAAATTTGTTGGAAAAAATTAAAATAAAGTTTTAAAAATCCAGAAAGTGTATTGTATGAATGATAAGAACGAACTATAGCACCTTATATCTTGATACATACTGTATGTTGGCTGGATCATTTCTGAGTTATACCTTGTGTTCCCAAACTCCATGCAAAATAACCCATATCAATCTGTGACTTCTCTTCAGGCAACAGTGATGTTTGTAAAATTGTTGTTGTGAACCACCTTGGTTCCCTTTGGGGAGAAAGGCGGGATAGAAATTAATTAAATAAATAAATAGAAATAGTGCATCATGGCTCCACTAAGCATGCTGCTGGCATCCTATCATTAACCACAAGTGGTCCAACCAATGCTCATGGTAAGTGTATTGCAATGTGCTGGGTACAAATAGCACAATTATAAGGGTAGGAACATTTAAGGGGCCTATGACCTATCTAAATAAACTCATAAATACAGCATATGACATTTTGCCAAAATGACATTTTGCTAACATCAGAAATTAAACAAATAAAAAACAGAGAAATTCACCTGAATATTTAAAAGGGGTTTTTAAATATATAAATTAGACAGATTTCTCATTTCAAACAATCTCAGCCTCTTTTCTGATGAGGTTCGAAGGGGGAAGATCTGATCTTACCATAAGTACTATATGGTGATTTTCCTCCAAAGGCAACATTCAGCTTTTTAGAACTATGCAGTTGGCTTTAGATAGAGTCCAAGAGTTCAAAAATCAATACAGATATATTATCTACTGGCATTCAATTGAAAATAAAGTAATGTGACTTTTTGTTTGCCTACATCTCAGACCTTTTGTACTTGCCAGTGCAGCATCATTTTATATTTCTTGAGTCTAAAATACAAAATGTATTAAAATTACAGTTGACTGGTGCAACTATTATGGCTGTTCAAATGCCTTCTTTACTTGTGAGGAATGAAAACATTTTTTGAAGAAAGGCGTATTATC